>NC_044497.1:54255000-54395000 GCF_902362185.1 Chanos chanos
ACGTGACCTTCTCTTGTGAAGAGCCCATTGACGTACCCGTGACCTTTGCTAGCCCTGCTAGCTTCCTCCAGTTGCCATCAGCGTCGCTTAGTCATACGTTCTCCGTCAGCCTGGAGTTCAGAACGTGGAACAAAGCTGGCCTGCTGCTGACCTTTGACCTCCAACAGAAAGCAGGCAACCTGATCCTCTACCTGAGCGAGGCCAGAGTACGGCTACAGATCCACAAGGCCGGAAGGATCATGGTGGACACGTCTGCAGGTTAAACCAACAATGTCACGCCACGTGACCTCAACAATGCTTTCACTATCATATTTATGCAAATTACAGGTTCCTTAAACTAAAATATTTACATTATACGCTTCTCAATTGTCTCCAGTCAGTCACTGCAGGAATTCAGAACCAAAATGGCATTCAACAGCATCACAGCAGTTACAGATCATCGTGTTTTTTGTTTTGGTTTGGTTTTTTTTTAGCAGTTTTGTTTTAGCCAGCCATGTTTCAGAGAGGGTAAAGAGACCCCTGTGCTTTTTTTTCTTTTTTTTTGACAGGGTCCGGTTTGAACAATGGCCAGTGGCATTCTGTAGAACTCAGCGCCAAGCGCGGCCGTGTGGCGCTCAACGTGGACAAAGGGGAGGGGTCCACGGCACATGCCAGCGTCTCCTTCTCCGTGCTGCCGGAGAGCCATCTCTTTTTGGGAGGTGAGTGGCTCTTAAATCAGTCATTACTGTGAGTCATTCCTCGTCACTCGCCCCTGATGCCCTCCCATAAGAAACCAGAGGATTCATTTACCTCTCCATCTTTAGAATTGGTCTTATCTCACCCACTCACCTCTAAAGGAGAGAGAGAGAGATAGAGAAAGGGAGAGAGAGGGGGGAGAGAGAGAGAGAGACAGAGACAGAGAAAGAGAGAGAGGTAGAGAGAGGGGGGGCAGAGAAAGGGAGAGAGGGGGAGAGAGAGAGAGATAGTTAGACAGATATATATATAGAGAGAGAGAGAGAAAGAGAGAGAGAGGGGGATAGAGAGAGAGAGAGAGATAGATAGACAGAGAGAGAGAGAGAGAGAGACGGACCAGACATGCAGTGTAATTACCTTTGGCTCTATAATTGGAAAGAGCAGAGAAGCACACACATCCTTCTGTGTACTCAGGGGACTGTGTCAAAGCAGACATTCAGATCTGCACTGTTCCAAATGTTTTGCCTCCGGCACAAATAGTTTACCCAGAGCCCCTATTACAAAATGAGATTTAACTCTGACAAATCTAAATAATTCATTATTTCAGATTCTCACGGATGGATATTATAGAAAAAGTTTGCTCCTTTCTCCACGTTTAGGTCAATATTACAAGTGTTTTCTTGTAATGGAACCATTAACCACATTTTTTTTTTTCAGATACATTATTTCCGATATATTGTTACCACTGTTTGCTGTTGTTTACATTTTGAAATGCAGTAAATATATCAGTGTGAACCCTCCACCTGCTAACTGAGGCGGAATATTTTTGGATCCTGACTTAAAGACTTATCGTGACAATCATTGCTTTAGCCAGCCTCCTGTACAAAACACACACACACATATATATGTATATATATGTGTGTGTGTGTGTGTAAAACATGATCAGAATTACACTCAGTATGGGAGACCCTGCATTAGACAGAGGAAAAGGGATTTTATTTTATTGTTTGTTTTGCTGTTTTCTTTCCCTCTTTGACATTTAAGAAGCACTTACTTGGGAATTTAATACTGAGATGTCCACTACTGATAATGGCATGGTAAATCTCTATAGTTTTGATAACATTTGTGTTTTCACGATTGATTTGGGCAAGAAAAAATGATGAAGCCCCCCCCCCCCCCCCCCCCCCCCCCAAGAGCCGGTTTCAGAATCATATGATGCTTTTTGAATTTTATCAGATATGAGTGAGAGCGTTATCCGCATTGGCGATATTGATTTTGGAAACTCTCTCGTTTGTAGGATGCCCGGGTCCAGACAGCCAGGCCGAATGCAGAAACCCGTTCAACGCTTTCCAAGGCTGCGTGCGGCTCATATACGTGGACGGCGTTTTAGTGGATCTTATCAAGGTTCAGCAGATGCTCGTAGGGAACTTCAGCGAACTGCAAATGGACACGTGCGGGATTATTGACAGGTGGGTCCGAGCAGATTAACCAATCATCTTCGTCCCTGTCCGAAACACTCCAAAATGCGCTGCATTCTCACTTCCTCTCTTTTTTTTCTCTCACCAAAGACATGTTATCAGACAGAGTATGTAAATGAGGCATAATAATCCATGTAAATAAACTGAATTTTGGTACAGGGATCAGACTTTGACTTGTTATGGCTGGATGCTTTGGCTGAAGAAAAGAAAAAAAAATCGTTGTCTGATTAAATACGTTTGTTTAGTGCTGGATCGATAGAAACCCCATTTCCTGACTTTCTTCGTTCTGCTCAGTAGACGTCGTATCTGCATTTCTGGATCTATTTGTTGGCAGCAACTTTCCTTCCCAGCTTCTTTCAGTTTAATGTAAAACTTCTCACGTCTTTCAGTTCTCTCTCCTTTGATAAATGAACTTTATGGAAACTTGATTGAAACTTTTTTTTTTTTCCCCCTCCTTTCGGCGTTGTCTACGTTTTTGACAGTACGATTTATTTCTGCAGTGCATTGCTGTAAACAGAACAGTTTGACTAAACAGTTCACACACTAGTGGAATTTTTTTGAGGACACACACTGTGGTTGTTTAAAAGAGAACGGTTATATTACAGGAATCAACATTGAACCAGTTCCTTTAGTGTCAGATATCACTCCCTTTGAAAACACAGGCAAGTTTGACCTTGACCCTGGAACTTTCCGTACTCTCTCTCTTCCCCTTTCTAAAAGCCATAACATTGTCTGGTTTATCAGCCCGCTGTTATACCCTTGTCCTGCCTTAGCTAATTATTCATATCTTTATCTAATCTAGATAATGGGCCATCTTCATCTTCAACATGGCCGCCATCTTCTTCACCATCTTTCATCCTATCGTCCTCCTCCGCCGCCATCACTATCTTCCTCATCTTCCTCGTCCCCCCTCACCCTTATTCATTCTTATCTTGACCGTGCTCCAACGGTCTTACTTCGGTCCTGTATCAGATTAAAACATCTCTCGCCTCAGTCCGCAACCAGAAACTGAAGATCAGATAAAACTCTGCTCGTGTTCTAATAGTGAAACAAGTCTCTTTCAACACCATCCGCATCATCTCACCGTTCCTCGCATTAGTGAAAAAAAAAAACAAAACAAACAAAAAAAAAAAACAACCACCTGAAGTCAGAATCACTGCCGTTTGTAAAACAACTGATATTTTCTTATCAATTCTAGTTGGTCAAAATGGAAATTAAATTGTCAAAATGAATTGTTTATTTTGAGACTGCCTTATCATTTGTACATGAAAGGCGTATGGAGTATGGTTTTTCTCAATTTTGTACAATACATGAATGAAACTAAGATCTAAATACCAAGCAAAAGCAGAATGATTAAAATAGTAAAACCTCATTTCAAATAAATAAGTTATTATATTAGGTATAAGTATATTACTAAGTATACTACTAAGAATACATAGTAACTATAAGTATAACTAAGTATACTATGTGCTAAACACATTTTTACAAGACAGTACTTATAAATATGTGTTTGGTACAACAAATTGCATGTATTTTGTTTGTTTGTTTGTTTTTTACACGTTATGTGTTGTTCTCCACATAATCCACTAAACTGATGTAGGAAATCTTGACCAACAAAGCAAAATTTGTCAGTCAAATTTCATGACAGTTACTTTAAAAGTGCTGGATCTCCATTCACTTAACGTGTAGTTGCCACCGTTGGGACCATTGCTAAAGAAATCTTTTTTTTTTTTTTTAACTGGTAACTAAAGAGTTCAAATGGTCAGCTGAATGTTAATGGGGGAAAGATAGAAAAGTTGTGCACATCAGTACCTCTGTTTTGCTGAGTGATGTGTTTGGCCTGGTGTCCAGATGGGGTTAGCAGCTAGAGGTTAGCGGGGTGTAGGCTCAGAGCCCCTCTGGGCTGTTGTGCACGAGCTGAAAGAGTTGGATAAGGGTTTGTACACAGGGTGGAGGAAAAATGGAGGAGGAGACCAAGGGGAGCAGGTGGGCTGGTGTTATGGCTGGTGCAAAGAGTGATGTACACACTGTTAACATAAAATGAAAGACGATTCGTTGGTGGGAACAACAAGGAATGTGTCTTCTCCCAAGATTCCACTGATGATAGCAGTTGTGAGCTTCAGAAGAGCGTGAAACTTTGAAAATGCCTTCAGCTGTTTCCGATGTGCTTATACACGCCCAGATATCGATGGGGCTGTAGAGTGTGTGGTATCCAAGGGGAAAGACTTCTCAACCAATCAGAAGAGGGTACCAATTATTTACAGTCTCTGCTTACTGAGTGCCAACTAGTCAGTCAGTAATTACATGGGGGTTTTTTTTGGGGGGGGGTTGTATATTTTAACTTCTTTTTTTTTTTTTCTTCTAGACTGCTCTCAGTGGCCCAAAGTTTCACTTGCACACTAACAAGCTTTACTCTTACAGACAATTGTGTTTCCACCTCACAGGGTGTTAGAACAGTTTGGCAATAAACAAAGTCTTGCGAAAAAAGAGCAAAGCTAACGATTTTATTTATTTTATTTTTTTTTTTTTTTAGCAACCATGTTTCCGTTAGCAGTACTGTGTTGACTGTTTTGAAAATGTGAGTTCTGTAAAGAAAAATGCAAGTTAATTCAAGTAATTGGAGGCAAAAAAAAAAAACAACCAAAAACCTCGTAAGACAGACGATAAACAAATTAGCGGTACAGTGATAGAGCTCTGTTGTTTCTCGCTAGTCGTTTTCACCTCTGGAGAAAAGCTTTAGCATTTAGCAAAGCGTTTGAATGTAAGTATCATTGTATAATTCACACTCATATACAGCACATTCTTAGTCCTCGCAGATGGAGCCAGAGCTGTTCTCACAATCATAATCAGTTCTTTCATGTTGAGCTCCATCAGGCCGCCAGGAAAACAGAACAATGACAGACGTTTTGCTTGTTACGATCTCGGAAAGGTGGTTTAGAATCCTTCTTTCATTTTTCCAATCACACGGCCTGATCTGACAGCCGCTCTGTTTGACGTAATGGCCCGATAGTAAATGGTTTCCGCTGCTTTCTTCTGACTGAGACATTGCTGACGTGAATACGTGTTTTTGAACATGCATTTCTCAGTGCTGGTCCTCTGGTGTGACACAGTGTATAGACGGATGGTAATGTGACAGAGATTGTATGTGTGAAAGAGATGGGTTTTCTGTTGGGGAATAGGTTTTATAAACCATGCTTTTTTGGGGTCAGGGTGCTAACACTGAGCAGCTGCATGTTCAGGGTTATTAGTTGTTAGCATGAAAATGATACCCTGCCTTCGGTATGCGAGCCTGTACGCATGTTTTGAAAGCATCACATAACAGGAGTCAGACAGCTGGCTGGCAGTGAAAGAATTACTGTATTACTCCAGAAGCTCCTCTTCTTCTTCTTCTTCTTCTTCTTCTTCCTCTTCTTCTTCTCCTCCTCCTCCTCCTTCTTCTTCTTCTTATTCTTTCAGCTTTCACTGCCATTATTGAGGTTGAAAATTTGAGGTTGAAAATCATCTGACTGGTCCTTCTTTCTCATTAAAGCTGCAGAGGTTATTGAGTCTGCGGGCATGAGAGAGAGAGAGAGAGAGAGAGAGGGAGGGAGGGTGACTGAGAGGGAGAAAGAGGGAAAGAAAGAGTGACTGAATGGACATGAAAAAGACCCACAGAGATGGCACAGGGAGGTTATTAGCTTGTGAAAGGCGAGCTGTGCTTTAACAGGGATAACGGTTTAGCCAGCAGCTTAGCAAGAGGGGTGACTCTGACTCCTGCATCTCACAGGTTCACTAGAGTGTGACTGACTCCACTAAAACGCTTTATGTGTTATCTAATGTCAACCACACACACACACACACACACACCATCAGATAACTGGCCAGTAAACCAGTAATTACTGTTTTTAATAACTTGTTGTTGTTGTTGTTGTTGTTCTCGTTGTCGTTGTTGTTGTTTATTTCCACATTATCTCATTTTTTTCAGTCATACGTAAGCATTGAGAACATAGGGGATATAAAAAATACTTAAACAACACAAATGTATCAGGGTGTTATAAAACGTAGTGTCTTTAAAAGCTTTTATGAAGTCATCTGTAGGCCTGAGTCAACAAAACATGAATGAATGAATGAATGGAAACCTAGTATTAGACTGGACTGCTGACTAGGTAATGTTGTTTACGAGTGAGAATTCTCGCCGAGTCTACAGTTTTGTTGTGAATCTTACACACCTGTGTGCCTCCACATCTCCCTCATGGTTATGTTACTTCAGTCTCTTCCAGAGTAAGTGGGAATTGCCGCCTCGTACAAATGTTTCACGCCGTGTCAGAGTAGATGAAGAAAGCGATACATTAAAAAAGCTTCTCCCGTGGGAACACGTTGTGTGTTTGTGTGGTGTGTGTGTGTGTGTGTGTGCGCGCGTGTGTGTTTGTGTGGTGTGTGTGTGCGTGTGTGTGTGCGTGTGTGTGTGTGTGCGTATGTGTTTTTGGAGGGAGAGAGCTTGCTTTTAGCTTCTTTCAGCTCATTCTGGTTTGTGTGAAATATCAGTCTTAGGTGACAGGCTTTCTGTGATGAATGAACAACAGCAAATAGAGAGCGTTCAGTGTGTTATCAAATAAAGCCTCTGTTGACACCATAGTTTCTGCACTAACACACACAGACACACACACACACACACACAGACACACATTCAAATACACACGCACGCACACACACACACACGCACACAAACACACTCACATGCACATACACTCACACACACACACATACACACAAACACCATTAGCTCAATGTAGAAAACACATACCCGTAGAGATGTGGCAGCCATACAAAGAGGTTTAAGAGTAATGAATGTGAGGTAAATTATTCATTCATTCCACTCTCTCATGTGAGTCTGCAGCACTCTCCTCTATTGCCAACAACACTTTCCACTGTCAGTAAAAGGGGCTCCGTGAATTCGACAATACCATTTGGGTTTTTTTTTCCCATTTATCACAAGCAGAGGTTTATCATTTCTCGCAAGCCATTCTGAACTGGCTTGTTACTTCTCCACCCCCCCCTCCCTCCCTCCCTCCCTTCACACGCACACACACACACACACACACACACACACACTCACACACACACACACACACACACACACACTCACACATACACACACTTGTATTCCATCCCCGCTATGAACAAGACTATACATATCCTGAACTTGTTCTATGTCTCCTTAAAATTGCATTGCCATTTTTTTCTCAGTTTAAGTTCACATACTGAGGTAAACTAATGTAGATACATTTCTTTCCAGAAATACTGAATTTCAGATAAATTAGGCTCTGTGTTTGTGTTCGCTCGGCCCAGGAGGCAGAGCTCTGAGCTCTGTTTTTCCTGGGAGGTAATGTGTAGACAGCGAATAGCGCCGGAGCACAGGCTTGCCGCACACACGATTGGCATCTCTCCACCACGTCTGCCTCAAACAGAGGTCATCCTAAGGTCTGACTGACAGCGTGGGGGCTGTCTCTCCTAATTTTATGAGGTTCACCTCTGATCTCCACCCTGGAGGAGCAGACTCGACTCCTACCGACCCACGTCAGGTTCCTTCAGGCCTTAAGACAGTGATTTCAAGTAAAGATCTTTTAAAAAATATATATATATAATAACGCTGTTTGGGGCTTTTTTTTTGTTTTTTTTTCCCCTTCACCTGCTGTGCTTGTCTCTCAGTAGGAGACTCTACCACAGCGCTGTGGCAACATTTGTCACCTTGCTTGTGATTAGGGTCACGATGCTGGGACCTCTGACGGGCGCGGGGGCTTTCTCAGGCCGCCTGTGAGGGGCGTGGGGGTTACCTCGGTGTGCCAGCCACACTCTGCCGTCATATTGGGCTCAAAGCTGGTTGTCACAGACTGTCTTAGAACAGATGCCGACTCTTTGCCCTTCACACAAAATGTGTTTGAATAGACCTTTTTTTTTTTTTTCTTTCTGCTTCGCCATGTAGAGAAAAGAAAAAAAAATAAAGATTATCCCCCTTTCTGAGTAGTGTGTGTGTGTGTGTGTCTGTGAGAAAAAGAGAGAGAGAGAGAGATCAAAGAGTTCAATATATATTATATATGAGGGGTATACAGAAGAAAATAATGGAAAGAACAAACAATATAAATTCTCAGTGTTTGTTCATGAATAACGAGTTGAGCATCTCTTTTTTCCATGCATCTCTTTCACTCATTCACTGCTCTGTAACTTTGCAACCATGTTGGGTGAGCTGTTGGACAATTCATCAGGCAATAAGGCTTTCGATTCTTTCCGAATTGAAGGTAAAAAAAAAAAAAACTGCTCTGTGAATCTTTCATAAACATTCAAAGATGTTTCGATATGATGATTCAGAACGGCCATGGAAGACACTGGCGTCCACAACACAATCACTCCTGAATGCGAGCGCGGAATATGGGAATACTGTATCTTGAGGAAACAAGGTTTCCTCCTGTAGCTGGTTGTCTAGAGCGGCTTTGTGCTCCTCAGCTGCAATTCAACCCTTTGGAATAATAAACCAACCAAGTGACAGGAAGTGGGGTTTGATGCCTTCCTCTGGCTTTTCTCCAAAACACAAACCTCTAGATAGAAATGTCAAGATTGAGGAAAAAGAATGCAAGATGGCTCAACAGACTACATTAATCATTTCCACAGTGCGGAGGTTCAGCTTTTTGTTCTCATTACACTCACATTATTCATTATTGGTGGTGGTTACACACCGTTGGCCATGGTTATGGGTATTTACTGAATGGCAAACCCTCTCAAAAACATGAGTGTTGTGAACCTCACAGAAATTTGCGGTGAGGTTTTTTTTTGTTTTTTTTAATCTTTTAGTGTGGCTCACAGAGGGGTTTTTTTTTTGGGTCTTTTTTTATGAGTGGTTGTTCTGTAACTGAGATTCACCTCGTGATTACTTTTTCCCTCCCTCCTGATGCTTTTCTTTCCCCTCATTGGCCATCACTTGTCATGATTTTTGATGATGATTTGATTGACCCATTAAATAACCAAACAGTTTGACCTCTTTCTAAATATATTCTTTTTTCTTTTTTCTTTTTTTTTTTAAGCTGCATATGAATTGTGTTACAAACACCATGTATAACAGAAACACAGTAGTCACTGGTCTTGAGATGAATATGGGATACATGTATCCTTTAAAAAAAAATTGACGTGAACTCCTTTTTATGTTTTAATTACCTGAAAATCCTTTTTGACATCACATGCCTCTGTTACTTTGTGCGTGTCATGTCATGTCATGTGTGTGTGTGTGTGTGTGTGTGTGTCAGTATGTATTCATTAGCTGAGACCCCATTCTTTCAGCCAAAGCACACATGCATCCACCTGCTGTGGTAAAAGGTACATCTGATGTGACACTGTCTTTTCATGGGCTTTTATTTACCGTCTTCACCTGTCACTGTCTAACAAAAAACACCTCCTCCTGGCTCCCACAGCCCTGTACAGTTTCATGAGTATAGGCGTGCATACAAACATGCATGTGTGCATGTACGTGTGTGTGTGTCAGTGTATGTGTGTGTGTCTGTGTCTGTGTGTTTGTGTGTGAGAAAGAGAGAGAGAGAGAGTGGTTTACACATAGCACACCAGCTGCAGTAGAGGTAGATTCCTAGATGCCTCATGAGGAACTTTTGTCCTATGAGCAGTCAGGTGTCAGTGGGGGCGCAAAGTTCAGCTTTTCAGATTCCCGTGACGGTTCAATAGATTTGTTTGGCCCAGATCCAACGGTGAAATACACACCCCCCCCTTCCCCACCCACCCCCTCAGGCACAGTCAGGGGTGGCACTCACCCAGTTCAGCTGTAACTCAAACCCCTTTTTTAAGATCTCCATTCAGCCTTTCAGCATGTGACTCTTTGTCTCTCTCTCTCTGTCACTCTCACACTTCCAATGCACGTCTGTTTGGCTCCGCAGTGCGAGAGCCGCTACCCATGATGCCGTGCGGGTCCTAAACACTGGTCAGAGCGAAAGAATAGAAGAGGGTAAATTCACTCTGCAGACTGCAAGCCCCCCCCCCGCCCCCCAGAGGAGATCTGTAGCTTCACTCAGACAACAAAAAGAGCTCTTTTTCTAATGGCTACTCAGACACTATCAGTGTGACCACAAATGGGAATCAGCCGGAGGTGGGGTGGGGGGGGGGGGGGGGGGGGGGGGGGGGGGGGGGGGGGGGTGGGGGTGTGGGTGTGTGTGTGTGTGTGTGTGTGTGTGTGCGTGTGTGTCTGGGTGGGGGGTGGGGGGGCTGTTCCTTTTAAAGCACTAGGCTTTCTGGTGTGATTTCAGCATTTGTAATCTCTGGTGATTCTCCCAAGAAAGACAGAGAGATTTTTTTTTTTTAATCGTAAGGGTTTTACTAAGTTCATGCAGCAGAAGCTTTGGATTACAGAGTGTGTTTTTTTGCGGACATGTTTGTTTGTAACGGTTTATTTCATCTGTATTCAGACACATTATCGCCTTGTTGTGATGCTCAAAGTGGAGGGGGAAGTGGTACCAATGTTATTGTTTTCTGTTTCTCTGTGTCACTTGTTATTTCCAATGGGCTCTTACAAAGAGGAAACCACAGCCATAAAAAGTCTTTCATTCTAAACCCAAATTTCATTTTTATTCATTCTTTAATTCATTTTATCACAGCTTTCTCATAAACCCAACTAAGACATTATAGCACCAAATATTGAGTCAACAAAAGGTCTGAAAGTTGCATAAACTTGCAGGAAAAGAAAAAGAAAAAAATGAAGTGACATGCCTCGTCATTTCTAGTTGACCTATTGTTTATGCTTTTTTTCCCCCACAGTTACATAATGATCTAAAAACCCGTAACTCTGCCCTGGGTGTCTTCTCGTCATTTTTCTCTCTTTCTCCTCACGTCAGGTGTTCTCCGAGTCAGTGTGAACATGGTGGAAAATGTACCCAGTCGTGGGGCTCCTTTCACTGCAACTGCTCCGGCACCGGCTACAGCGGAGCGACATGCCACAGCTGTGAGTGGAACGCCTTTACAACAGTTAACAATCCTATAGCTCATCCGTGGAATGTCAGAGGAGTATCGTGGAATGTGCACATATCCTGGATTCATTAAAGAAAGAAAAAAAAAAGTTCTATGGCAAGACTTCATGGGGCCAGAGGCAGATTTTTTTTTTTTTAAATCCTCTAGGTAAATTAGGATTCAGATGAAAAAGAAGAGGATTCAAGGTCAAAGCCTTGTCTTTGACACTGCAATAGCTGCAGGGCTAGAAACACTTGACAAAGCCCTTTTTTTATAGGGATAAGGGATTAAGACTGGGGCTTTTAATGACGTGGAAATGCGTTTTGGGTCCAGTGTCATCATAAATTGTGTGGAAGAGGTTTTTGTTAAATGAAGTACTTGTCATTCAAACATAATCGCTCCACCATTTAACACTTTCACAGTCGATTAGTTTGGAAGTGAGAGGGCGATTGGGACTAGATGATTTTTCTATCTATCTCTCTCTCTCTCTTTCTCTCTCTCTCTCTCTCCCTCTCTCTCTCCCTCTCTCTCCATAATTAGATTTCAACAAAGACCCTTGTCAATCAAACTAAAATGTTTAGAATTCAGAGCATCAGTGAAAGTGGTGTGGATTTGAAGTATCTACAGAATATAATGGAGTCACAGTGGGTGAGGGTTTTTTTTTTTTTTTATGAGAGTCCAACTCCAGAGAGAACAGACCGGAATGATTATCTGTCTCTGTCAGCTTCTGCTCGTCCTGTCAATCTGTGGTGGCACCGAGAGATTCGTTTAGTCCACGGGTTTCAGCACAGGGGTCAGCTCCACCTGGCCTCACAGCTGGGTCCTCCTGCAGTCTGCTAATAATACACAAGATCCCTTCGACAAGGTGGAAACCACCAAGGGGCCAGTTGGGATTTTTTTTTTTTTTTTTTGGAGGACTAGGATGAGGCAACAACATGCCCCCGTAATCCTGCCAGTGCATCTGTCTGGTCCAGGCAGTGAACTGTATTCTTACTTGGAAAAGACTGAGCTTGTTAAGCCGTCGCTTGAGTGAACTCCCAGACAAAGAAAATGACCTGGAGTGACTTTTTCCTCTCCTTTCGCCTCTGGAGATGTTACACCTTCCCCTTAATGTGAATTCACACGCCGGCCATCTGCCATGGTGTCAGTACAAACACATCTGCCCCTGTTTTGTTCCTGACTTAGGAATACGCTGCTGGCATTCAGTGTTCTGTGTTGTCTTGCCACACCTGGGTGATTTCATTGGATTCTGTGCTCGTGGAGTATTTGAACCCTTACTGGTCACCACAGCTCTCTCTCTCTGTCTCTCTCTCTCTGTCTGTCTGTCTGTCTCTCTCTCTCTCTCTCCATATATATATATATATATATATATATGTATGTATAAAATCTCTCTCTATTTCTTTCTCCATTAATAATTGTTCTCATCAATAATGCTTTTCCACCTTATCAAAAGGCTGCTGGTGCAAAGCCACAGTCCCCAAGAAAGACATAGTCGGGAAGCCAAGTTGAAAATGGATTTGCTCGTTAAAATCTTGACTAAGATCTTGGCAATCTGTGTTCTGTGCGTGCGATCATTTTGAAACATTGATGATCTCACATGAAGAGAAAGTTAATGGCGAGCCCAAGCAGTAAGCTTTCAAGTCAACATTACGGACAGAGCGTCTCTTTGCAAGTGATTCACATTGAGAGGCCGAAAATGAATATGTAAGAAGATGACGACGATGAAGAAACATGCAAATCAAGTCACGCTTTATTTAAAAATGCGATTTTAGTTCATCAGGCCTTGTATTTGGTGCTAGTGGCTGCCATTTAAAGCTTCCGCTGATCAATTCTAATCATGTCCTAAACCCTGCATTGTTAACAAAAATTAATCAGATTAAAGACTCATTTGAATCCTTTCTCTATTCTGAGAGGGTTGCTCCGCGTGTCTGTAATAATTATCCCAGTCTGTTCTCGCCATCATTAAATCATAATTTCAACTCTTGCAAAACATGTGCAGATGGTTTGTATTAAGACGCCCTTCGGTTTTTATTTTTTGGGGTTTTTTTGGGCTCAGTTTTATTCTGCGTATTATACAGAGAGAGAAGAAATTGATAAGTAGGTTGTGTACGTATTGAGCGTCTCCACAGGATGTTCAATAAGACGGCCCTTAAAGTTGATTTCCACTGCCCCCCCCCCCCCCCCCCCCCCCCCCCCCACATGTTAGTATGGATCAATACCGCTCAAAATCTTGGGCAAAAAATAAACAAACAAATAAATAAATATCGTCGTAAGTCACGCAGAATGCTGATGATGACAACCGTTAAAAACCCGTTGTGACGTTTTAAACGTTATTTTCCGTAATGGCGGTCCAGATAAGCCGGAGGGGATGGAAGCAGCTACAGTGTCGAGGGGGGGGGGGGGGGGATATAGAGACGTTACTGAGTATTGTCAGGCCGTTTGCAAACTCCGCGGTTCAACAGAGAGCGAACTTCAAAGCGAGTGATGTTTACGGCAGCTGTGGATGATGTCTGATGAATTCGGGACTGTTTGGGCAGTCGCCACATTGTTGTTGTTTTTTTTTTCTTTTTTCAATTTTTCATTGTTACTGTTGTTGGGTTTTTTTTTCTGAAGAAACATCTAACAGATGTTAATGACGTGCTAAGCGGATCAAGGGACACTCGTTTTCTTCCGCGAAAGTGCTCTACAGTGAACCGACAGCTGTCAACACTGCGAACAAACACTGTGTCTTCGCCATCATTCACCTTTTCAAAGTGTTTGCATATAGCCTATATATAGAGAAAGAAAGATATATATATATATAAATATAGTGCCCTGCCTTTTCTCTTCTCGTCAGTCAATTATGAGTCATTAAGCGCATTCTGGTGCTATGACGTGCTGACGTCATCTCCTTCCTCTTAAGTGTTCGTGTCAATCAGTGCTCCTCAACACTAAGAGTTTCCTACGTGAAAACCATCGTTTAAGTTTAAATTTAGCTCCCACTTCAGAAACATTACCAATAGCGTGTATACAACTGCTGTGCACTGTAAAGAACATAACATATAGACAGAAAGAGAGAGAGAGTTGGGGAGAGAAAGATTTTTGACGTGTTTTTTGTCCCTGTTGTCAGCTGTTTACGAACCCTCGTGTGAGGCCTACAGACACAAGGGGAACACGTCTGGCTTTTACCATGTGGATGTGGATGGAAGTGGTCCCATCAAACCCCAATTAATCTACTGCAACATGACAGGTACGCATCACACAGCCCAGGGTTCATCAAACATTCCCTTCAACAATTAACAACAACATCTCAAACATGAATGGCTTCTTGCAGGGGCAATTTTACACCTCGAAAAAACAGACGCCTTCTATATAACGCTACAGATAAACAGACATCTGGTTGCTTTGGTTCGCACGATTCACTCAGCACAATAGATTTCTGGTTTATTACGCCCTCAATTGATTGTTTATTGGTTGAAACGTGGTTGAGCTGAAAAAGGACGGCGTCCTCATTTAATGTGATCATTATCGCGCCCTGGATTAGTAACAGAGACATCTCGTCTCACTTAACCTCAAGCCGTAGCATTTGCAAGCTTATGTATAATGGACTCCCCTGTCTCTCCTTCCATCCCCCCCGTCCTCCATCCTCCCCCTTTCCTCTCACAACACAGACATGGCGTGGATGGTCATCGAACACAACAATACAGAGCTCACCAAATTAAAGCCGTCCTCTGGGATAAATCAGCATTTAGCCTACTTTAACTATTCCGCCGGCGCGGAGCAGCTACGGGCTATAATTAGCCAGGCGGAGTATTGCGAGCAGGAACTGTCCTATCACTGCAAAAAGTCACGCCTCTTAAACACACCAGGTAAGCCCTTTTTTATTAGGAATATCGATTCCTCTCCTCTCCCGCGGAAAAGGTCAGGCTTATTAAAAACACCCCGCGCCATCTACCGTTAGCGCGCTGCTCTCCCGGAGCTTAGGCAGACAGCGCAAATTGATTATCATTGCCTTAGCTGCAAATTAATTTTTCCACTCAGACTTGGTTGTTTTTTTTTTGTTTTTTTTTTTATTGTTTGTTTGTTTTTCTTTTTATGCCCCACCCACTTTTCTCTTTATGATTGGACTGTATTGGACGCTTTAAAGTTACCTTTTAAGTTAATTATTTACATCTTTTTCGCCCCGTAAAGGTTACTAAATTTTTTTTTTTTTTTATGTTTTCTTATTGATGTTTGCATATGCTGGGTGTATTAGCTGCTCGGGTAGCTGCTAATAGCCAATCTCAGTCCTCTAAATGAACACGAATCGTGAGGACTCACTGCTCTGCCTGGTAATTGATGTCTATTAGTTGTCTCATCACTGAGTGCCCTGATGAGAAGAGAGAAGAAAACAGTGTCAAGCATAAATAAATAATGTTTTTGTTTTTTTTGTTTTTTTGAAATGTCAGACGAAGAACAATGAGAGCCAGTGTGCGGCTTGTTTTTGGTTTAAACCAAGACAGAGGAGTTCGGATGGACGAACGTGACCAGACCAGCGATGATGGTTTAGACAAATCAATGCCAGCCCCACAGTGGGTATTTTTAAACCCAGATTAGCTCTCGCGGCTGGAGTACACGCCTCACTCTGCAGAGAGTGGCGTCTCGGGTTTAGGCTCACCACCTGTTCTTCAACATTCACATTCTACCAGATCCTACTTTCCAATATGTATTTTTACGCTCAGTCACTTGTCGTTATTTTACGGGATTTGAGCAGTTTCGCAGACACTCGGAACCTCATCAGATTTCAGGATGTTGCGAGCGGTTTTGTGTATGAATGTTTAATCAGGAGTCTCCGGGATTTCACGCCTCAGTTCTGTTGTTAAATTATGACTGTTCAAAACAGTCTGTGTGACAGAGCGTGAGCTCCCTGCCGAATTGGTGACTGGTGATTGGCTGTTTCAGACGGAGCTCCATTCACCTGGTGGGTGGGCAGCTCAGGTGAAGTCCACTCCTACTGGGGCGGGGCGGTACCAGGCAGTCAGCAGTGCGCCTGTGGACTCCAGGAGAACTGCGTGGACCCCCATCACTTCTGTAACTGCGATGCCGACCATAACGAGTGGTACAGGCTGCAACACTGCATAATACACCCATTTGTTCTGCTGTGATTTCTCTCTTTTGTTTTTCGTTTTTGTTTGTGTGTGTGTGTGTGTGTGTGTGTGTGAGGGGGGGGTTGTTTGGAGGGGGAAGAGTTTCTTCCGTTGCTGTCTTCCAGGATTTGGAGGTTTGATCATTGTCCTTTTAATGTACCGATCCAGGGCCAACGATTCGGGCCTCCTTTCCCATAAGGAGCATTTACCAGTCAAGGCTTTAGCTGTGGGGGATGTGTTCAGACCGGGATCTGAGGCAGCGTATAAAGTCGGTCCTCTGCAATGCTACGGCGACAGTAAGTACCGAAGCGACCGGCTCAGGCAGGCCCTGCGGCGGAAGATTAATTCCGAGGCCCTTTTTTTTAATACCCGTCAAAAAATCAAACAATAATTTTTGAAACTAGATTGAGCTCAGTTATCTGAGTCACACAGACTGTCAAACAGACTGTCAATAAATTTCATTCCGCTGAATTGCTCCTGTCACCCTTTGTCAGCAGCATTTGTATTATCAGGGAGAAATATGGCAATAAAGTTTTTGTCAGAGACCAAAGATAATGTGGAGGGTGGGAGGAGGAGGAAAAAAAAAAGGGCACAGAACTGTTCTGAGATCAGGTTGGGGTTGTAGTTAATGATAATCTGATGAAAAGATAGGTCCAAATGTCTGCTAAGCTGTTTTTCCTTTCGTAAAGTTCACCAAGTGCAGTGTACGCAAGTACCTAGAAAATGAATATGCAAATATGCAAATAGTGCATGCTTTTAACGTGCGTGTCTTTTAAGGTTGTGAAGATTAAGGTTATATGTAATTAGTCCTCCTCTGCCAAGTGTTGTTATTACACACAAAATAATGAGTCTTAATTTAACGGCCTATAATTAGTTCCTCATAGGTAATTTTTTTTTCTGGATACGGGAAAATCATCTTCAGATGAAGTAAACTTGATTGTATTTTTTTTAAATAAGAAATAAACAACAGCAAGATTTCATTATGTTTTATAGCAAACTCTGAATGTTCCACCTTGTGAATGTAACACACTCAGTAAACAGTTGTTTTTCTCTCTTTTCTCATCAGATAACTTTTGGAATGCCGCCTATTTTAATAAAGAAACATCCTACCTGCATTTTCCAACTTTCCACGGGCAGCTTAGCGCAGATATATCGTTCCTTTTTAAAACAAGCTCTTCCTCTGGGGTGTTTCTGGAAAACCTAGGAATCAAGGACTTCATCCGGATTGAGCTCAGCTGTAAGTGAATCCAACCTTCAAGTTCATCCCTTTACGGAGTCGGAGCATATCCGCTTTTTTCCGAAGGAAAGCGTTCTATGAAGAAGAGTCACTCAGCTTCTGAGGGAGCAGTCAATTCAGTTTCAGGGCGCGGTCAGATCAGGGAATTCATTTCAATTTGATTCATAAATGCTCTGTCTTCCCCTCCACTATTTTTCCATGTAATGAATTGGTTCCTAATTCATTTGCTGAAGTGAGGTACAAATTAATTTAATCCAATGATGGCTCAGAAAAGGGGATATGGATGTTCTGATCGTGTGACCACAATGAAGCCAATTAAAGATAACTGCTTAAATTTTTTTTTTTAATGTATGTGATCAGCAGATAGCTTGTAGGCGTATGTGTGTGTGTGTGTGTGCGTGTGTGTGTGTGTGTGTGTGTGTGTGTGTGTGTGTGTGCGCGTGCGTGTGCGTGTGCGTGTGCACGCGTGGGTTTGAAGGTGAGGGTGAAGTTTTGGTAACACTTCTCACAAACCGCGAAAGAGCCTGATACCAGAGGGGAAAAATCATCTGTAGAAATGGATTCCTGTGCGTGTGGACCTGAGAAAAGAGCTCTTCTCCTGGGAAATTAACACTGGACCTCTGTGGACACGATCTACTGTATGAGGCAGAGACGTGTGTGCAGAGAGAGTGATCCTCCTGGGCTCGTTTGATATGTCCTGCAATTTCGGAATTCAAATATTCTATAAATAATCCTTCCTCATACCGGCTTTTGTTCTGCTCACTCTCTGTCGTCAAAAAAATATTGGTCTCCAGGTCCCCTTCAACATCACTCCTATGAAATCCACATCCGCCCTGCAGAGCAGAGCAGAGCTGAGAGATAAGATTTTATTTTGTTTGTTTGTTTGTTTTTTCTTTTTTTTTATGTATGCATATCCCCATTTTTTTTTATGAGAGAGAGATCCTCGGCGCACGTTTTTAGTGGAGTGCTTAACTGCGTGAAAAGGGCTGTTGAATTCGCGGTGCATAATGACCTCACATGATGAATGAGAACACAATGCGTGTAGACCTCCCTGGGCCTGGGTCCATGCTCCTCCATAATGACAAATCCTTTACTCGAGAGAGCTCAATTAACCTTCCATTGCAATCACACTGTACCCCCGGAGTCTGGGGAGTCGAACGACAAACCAAAAATACTACCGTTTAAAAAAAAAAAACCGAAACGGAAAGGAAAGCTCTCGTTAAGGGGAAAGGGAGAGAGTGCGCTGGGAGGAAGGCTTGTATGTTTGTCGTTTGTGATAGAATGTTTGGGACTGGTTCTCAAATGTCCAACTTCTCTGGTGTGAGTTTTTAAAAAAAAAAGGAAGAAAGAAAGAAAAGGCCTTCGGGCATTGCACTGCTATTCTAAAATTCCACCATAAATATTTTACCTTACTGCATATTTGAGATTTTTTTTTATTTTTTTTATTATTTTTTGTTTAGCCCAGTCGCTTCAGTCATGTTTCCGATGCTGAGGCTTAGTTGATGCACACAGACAGTACAAATGAGCTGTGTGTTATGAATAACAAAGAGCCAGTCACACATGATCAGCGTTTCCAATGAGACTTTTTTTTTCTTTCTTTCTTTCCTTCTTTCTTTCTGTCTTTCTGTCTTGCTTTATCTTTTGTCTGCACAAAAAAGTGTTTTTTCCTGGCAGAAGGTGCCCCGTTCTCTGAGCTAGTTAGATCCTCTTCAGGAAAACAACATATTAAAGCCCCAAAGCACCTCACAGATGGGACAGCAGGACGGCTTCGAGTTAGGGCCCTTCACTTGAACATATGCACCCAAATGAGTGGGATGCTTGCATAACTAATTTTTTTTTTTGGGCTGAGGGTGTGTGTGTGTGTGGGGGGGGGAGGGGGCCATAATTTATTGAAGGCTGACGGCTGGACGTGATGAGGCAGTAGAGCAGGGTTGAATCGTGGTCATCTTTTTAACATTTGTATATTTTTTCTGTTTTGTCTTGAGACTTCTGCCTGTGTGCTTGTATAGATATATTGATTTGTTTATGAATTATTAGTCAGTGCGCTGTCAGTTCAGTAAGACTGCTGCCAGGCTTAATGTAACGTCATTCCAGGTGTCAGGGTTAGGAAGCTGTCAAAGTCCTGCTTGGTGCATTGTAACCATGCAGACACAAAGTGATTTTGTCTGCAAAGACCAATTAAACAAAACACGTGCAGAGAAAAGAGAATGACAGTTTTATGTTCGGCTGACATGTTTTCTGTCGGGTTTTTTTTTTTTTTTTTTAGCGTTTTTTTTTTTTTTTTCTCAGAAAACATCAAATGCAGTTTTTGGCAGTTGAGAGATGAAATAATCTTTTTTTAGTTGTTGTTGTTGTTGTTGTTTTTTTTCTTGTCGTTCTTTATCATCAAAGTCAAAATGTTAACAGGTATGCCCGCCCCTTCACTTCACGTTCAAATGAAAACTTCCCGTTCCTTCTTTCAGCTCCGACTGAAGTGCTGTTCTCTTTCGACGTGGGAAATGGCCCATTTGAGGTGAAAGTTGAGACGCCGGCCCCTCTGAATGACGATCGTTGGCATCAGATAAAAGCGGAGCGGAACGTGAAAGAAGCTTCTCTCCGTGTGGATCATTTCCCAAGCACCACACGGAAAGCCCCCGCCGACGGGCACACTCATCTCCAACTCAACAGCCAGTTGTTCGTAGGTAGGAAGAATATTCTTTTTACTGGGCTCTGTGACATGAACGCCCGTAATAATGCGTCGGGCCACGTTTTGTCCTCTGCCCAAGCGTTGAGTTGCTTGAGTTGCTCTTTGTTAGAGGAATTATTGTCTTCCTTTGCCTTTTGGGACTTTCTGAGTCACCCCTTTGTCCCAATTACCTGTTTCACCTGGAAAGGAATGGAAACTTTAGAAGTCCAGCTATTATTTATGTTGATAAACATTGTTGCTAAGAGACAGTAGTGGAAAAAAATGAGCCCCCTCTGAAAATAGGTAGGTTCTAGCAGGCTGTGTTACTGTCACAATTAGGTTTGCTATAAAATATAGATACATTTACAAGGAAAGGGGCCAGCTGGATAAAAAGACAAAATAGGTGCATAGTTCAAGCATCAACCACCAAAGTTTTGCAGGCTTGGGGCTATTAATGTTGTTTTTTCCATTTACTGCACTAGTCAGTGAACCCATTCACCCATCAGAAAAATAATGGAGGAGATGCACTCTGTGAATCCACTACCAGTTTCTTTGGCAGTGCCCTTAATGACCTCTGTGCGGTTGCCTTTGCATACATGTTAATGCTAGCCGGCTTTTTGGGGTATATTCCTTATTTCGTAGTACAGTTTACATGCACTATTGACACTATTGAAAGAGGACTTTTAACTCCAAAACAAACGCAAACATTGCACTAACAATAATTACTTTTTGACTGTTGCTGATAACACTGTCATATTTCCCCCAAGATTCTCATTTTATTCGTTTGAAACAGGTTTACGTTCAGTCTTCATTAAGTAGAGTGCTCTGGCCAGCAGGCACATTCCTGCATGCATGTGAATAGAAGGAGCTGCACGTCTGTATTATAAAACATTACCTGCAAGCAAATAAGGATTTAGGTCTTTATCACAGGTTGTCCATTTGATCTGTCTGATGTCCAAATGCCATCTGAGAGTAATGAACAACCTTAGACAGTTAGTGGCAAGTTCCTTAAGGGAGGACACGAGCCTTGATCCTCCACACTATTGCCTGGAAATTCTCACAGGAAATCGTCGTCATCTGAAAACTGTGTTATCTTAGCACTGTCTCACATTTATTTCAAAGTTTCACTTTTTCACTTTCTACTTCTCCCTTAATTAATGAACCTTGATGAACATAGTCTCTGAGAAAAGTCTCAGGTCTTCAAATAACCGTGGACTAAAATTGAAATGTTTATTAACTGCTAATATGGCTTTTGAAAGCAGTATCTCTGTTATATTTGTATTCTGTGTTGAAATGAATGCCTTAGTTTTGTTTACTACAGTGTAGGGGTTGACGATACACCGACACAAAACTCAGGGTTCGATCATGTAGGTCGGTTTGAGGTCATGCTTCGGTTTCTTATTGGTGCAATAGAAAACCATTCAGTAACCTGTACTTCTCCAATATTAAGCCATCTCTTGAGTTGAGAATATTGAGATGACGTTCACCACCATTGGAGCCACAGCTTTTTAAATAATCGTGGCCGGGGACTTTCTCTAAATCGTCTGAAATGGAAGAGCAGCACAGTCCGTGGACCATCGTACGGGACCACCCATGTGAAAACCTGAACTACAATTGCATGTAGTTTGATAACCATTACCCAGTGCAAAATGCATACTAAATTATAAGTCTCACTCTGAACAGCATGGTGCGAATTCATGTACTGTGACAGTCCTACTACACTGTTATAGAGCTCTGGCCTCTGGGCAGGTGTGAATGGGGTTCTTTCTTACAGTGTTGGATGAGGACGGCTACACATCTGTGATCACATACATCTACCCTATTTGAAATATTACTGTTTGACATATTTCCCCTACTTGTCTTTTTCTCCTGGATCGGAGTTTGACTAGACCATCATTTTACTTACAGGTTCATTTTCTTACTTCATCATCTGTGAGTCAAAGCGAGATGGTCTTTCCACATGCCCAGAATATTCTTTTTTTTTTTTCTTTTCTGTCCGTAATCACCACTCTCAAGAGTAGAGCTGTTCTGAATAGGTTGTTAGGAGGCATGTGACGGTTGATTCAAAGCAGTATGCCAAAGGAAGGATCCAGTGATCATTTTAATAAGAGAAAAACTATCCAGAAAAAAAAATCAGCTTGCCAGGGCTGAAGGCAGTGACAAAAGGCAGATGATGTGCGAAAGGCAGAGAAATAGAGTCGAGAAATAAGACAGACGTTTTTTGATAAAAGTCAGATTTTCCCCTTGAATCTCTTCCATCTGCAAACTTTGTTTGCTTGCCTTACTTTTTTTTTTTTCTTTTTTTGTCTAAATGGCTTTTGTAGATTCCTGAAGTGTTGACAGCCTGATGCTCTTGGGAGCAGAGAATAGCACTGGCTTTATTGTAAGACCCGCGACACTGTCAAACTCGAAAACGGCTGAATGAAAAAGGTAAACGCAAAAGAATGACTTGCGGCTAATGGAAAAACCGTAAGCCGCTCTTCTTCTTGTCGTGTCATCAGGAGGAACAGCCTCCAGGCAGAAGGGTTTCTTGGGGTGCATCCGGTCTCTGAGCCTGAATGGAAACACTCTGGATTTGGAGGAAAGGGCCAAAATCACCCCGGGCGTGAGACCAGGCTGCCCGGGTCACTGCAGCAGCTACGGCGGTCTGTGCCAAAACAACGGGAGGTGCGTGGAGAAGTACAACGGGTTCACCTGCGACTGCGGGCTCTCGGCGTATTCCGGAACCTTCTGCCACAAAGGTGATCCTCCCCTCACAGATCCCCAGTCTTTTAGAGATCATTAATAATAGGTTTTATGGTCTGTTATCAATGGAAAGCTGAAAGCCTGCTCACGTGCTAACAGCTCGGATGCAGTAATGACGATGTAGTCAAGTAGGCAACCTAGTAACCGGAGGGTTTTGGGTTCAAATCCCAAGCGTGACACTTCCTTACTGATGCATCTGCTGAGCAAAATAGTGAACCTCACAGTTACGCCAGAGATACATGACCTTTGACCTAGATAATAATAATTGTAAATAATTATGAATAAGGGCATCAGCTGAAAGAACCATAACTTGATATTTTGGCACAGTTTCCCATGCACTGTAAAGTGAAACAAGTTAACTTCACTGGAAAACATGGCTGAAACTCTCTCTCTCTCTCTCTCTCTTTCAAGTATGTTAAGGCTTGTGCAAACTCAGACAAATCACGTATTGCATTTCATTCGCCATTTACCTGATTCAGTCCAGGCAGTGAGTTTTCACAAGGTTTTTGTGTGGAGTTACCACTTGGGTTTTAAAAGTGCGCTTATTCTAAAACAGTTTTATATATTGTAAACTATTTCTCTATCTCTTTACCACTGAACATCTCTTTTTTTTTTCTGGTGCTGATACGGTGAAGAATAAATAGAGAATTCCATTGTTTTATGATTATACTGTGAATCATTACCAAACAACTAAACTTATAAGATGGCTTTTTGTAACGGTGTTTTCTTTAGAGGTCTCCGCGTACTTCAAGCCAGGTACCTCAGTGAGCTACACGTTCAAGGAACCGTACGAGTTAAACAGAAACGCCAGCACCCAGTCGTCGTCGATCTACTCCGACACGACGCTGAGAGGAGAGAACATTTCTCTGAGCTTCAGCACCTCCCAAGCACCAGCCCTCCTGCTCTACGTGGGCTCCTACTACAGAGAGTACCTCGCGGTTTTCCTCAACAGGAACGGTCTGAAACTCGCTAATCTTCCTCCGCAATTCATTCACTGCAGCCTAAGCGTATTCATTTGGATTAGCGTGAGTCACTAACTCTCTAAAGACAGTAGGTTGTCAACCAACGCAGACTCTCAATTTATTTGCAGTAAATTACTTTACGCTTTGTCTAAATTCCTCAAAGGGAGGTGTGAGGGGGTGGGAAGGAGGGGGGGCATAAATTGCATTCTACCCACTTATGGGGTTCCAGCAGGGTTTTTTTTTTTTTGTCCTGAAAGCTCTACACCCTGTGGACGCTGATATGAAGTAAAGAGGTCCCCGTAAAGTCTGTATAGAGTTTGGGTTAGTTAGCTTCATGTAGTGTTAGTGCACTTTGACATCTGAATGCTTCAGTTTAATGCCCCTCTGGACCAAGTTCTTGAAATTTCTCTGCAACCTTTAGTATTCACACAAGCATACCATTAAGCACCTCACAAACACTTACTCTTGGTTTTCTTGTTCAGTCAGCCCTGTAAGACCTGAGATGTTCAGAACAGTCCCCAACGCTTTCCTTATTTATTTCCATTCACCGATGAGACCTCGAGTCACACAAGCATCAGAAATAAACTTGGCTAAACAATAAACCAGCCTGCAGCTGTTGGCAGTTTAATGATTAAATGTAACCATAGCGATGGAATTATCAACAGAGCGTGGGTCTAATGCCTGTTAGACCAATTAAAGAGATTGGAAGTCAGACAAGTGGAGATGACAGATTCTCCAGCCATGGAGTTCTCTAGACAGCTGACAGCTAATCATCCTAGACCCTCCAGAGGACTGGCCAATTCAATAGTTTTGGAGGGGGGGGGGGGCGGAATCTTCAATATTTACATTTTAATTTGGGTTCTTCATATGAATGCTTCATACAATCTGCATGTCCTAGTTCAAAACAGTGTAATCCATTGCAGCGTTTGTTACCAACATGTTTCTGCTCTTTTATGGATTATGAACAACGTGTTTCCTGGATCTTATGCCGTCTTTGAAACGTGTCTAACTGTTGATAATTTATGCCAGTGGAAGAGAGCAGAATGTGTAATCTATTTATGAAATATTATGAGAAGGTTCTAGAAGCTTATAAGAAGCAGTGAAATGACACGTCTCCAGTGTTAGCCTTGCTTCTGGTGATTCATTGTGCTTACTAAATTGTTTTCTGTACTTTCTAAAGCGGAACATTAATAATGGTACTTTAATACTGTCATTATTTTGAGATAGATTATGTTATTGGTATTCAGAGTTGGGGTTTTTTTTATTTTTTATTTATTTTATTTTTTTATCCTCTGGCATGATGGACCACATCAAGAGGACATTAATAATAGAGACAGTTTGCTAATTCCCTAAAACTATGAAAATTAATTTGTTTTAGCATCCCTGCTATTGATAGTGATTTAAATACTAATCCTATTAAGTGATTGCTTTGTAGTTTCATTAATACGATGAGGACTTTTTTTTTTTTTTAATGAACAGTTTGATGTTTCCCTCGTGGTTTGAATTGCTATATACAGGATCTTTTAAGGACAGCTTTGCTTAAAGAAGTTATTTCGGTCTTCTGGGGTAGGTTGGAAGTGTGAAATCCTGTTTCCTTTCCCTGAAGGGCACCTGGACGTGAAGTACAAACTGCAGAACAGCAAAGATGCGGAGGTGTTCAGATCCAGCGCCAGGAGCCTGGCCAACGGCCAGCTTCACAGAGTGACCATCCAAAGATTTACAGAAACCGTCAGTATTCAGGTAAAATAGCCTAGAGAAGTTTATTATTAACTGGGCTATCGTCGAAACGTTCACCAACTTACCGCAGTATACGCCGAACAAACTCGCCTTAAAGTCGTCTGTAGACACAAATTAGAAATTTGAAAGTCATTGAAACGAAGTGCCGTTTTCTGGTCTTTTTTTTTTTTTTTAAATGTACTGAGAGTGACGCGAACATCACGTCTTTGTTAAAACGCTGCGTTAACATTAGCATCACAGCTAATAGACAGAGGCAAATTGTATGAGCTGTGTTTCGGTTTCTGTATCAGCACGCAAACACAAAAGCTTACACGCAGCTCAGTCTTGTCTGATCGCCGTACTTTAAAAGAAGCCAACATCACAGCAACTCTAGCGCATGAAATGCCTGAGTCAATAAGCAATCTGCCCTGGTAAGCTGAGGGAAGTCTGGGCTAGCCCGCCATTCAGTAGATAACCTTGCCAATTAGTCTAAGCTTCCGTGCTAATCACATTCTGAATATGTAAGCGTAGCTGGAAAATCTGTCCAGACTCAAGCAGTTCCCCTCATTTTCACTGAATGGCAAAGACTCAACAGAAGGCAATGATGTGCTTAAATTACTTTGAAGAGCAGGTTTAATTAAAAAGCACTCCATGGAAGAATACGCTCTCGATAATTTGAAACGTGAAAGTGTCAAAGCTCTCCATTTTTTTCTCCCCGCTTGAGTTTTTGTATTCTGGGCCTGTTTTGTTTCACTCAGGTTGACCAGTACACCAGAGAAGAATTCAACCTGACGTCAGACGTCGAATTCAACGCCATCAAAGCCGTCGTCATTGGTAAACTACATGGTGAGTAAACTGAGGTTTCATTAAAAAGTCTTCTTTTTTTTTTGTCCTAACAGAGTTTACTTGAAAAAAAATTTAAAGATCTCACTCAGTCATACGCTAAAGATCTAGTTGCTCATGAGTATTCATGGTGATTTTGGAACAATGTGGCAAATAACCACTGAGTGTCAATTTGGGGGAAATGAGAACAGAATAGCTAGATCCATAGGTGATCGTTATGCTTTATTATATACACATTTTAGAGCCATAAAGAGTGATGAAATGCCTGGAGATGAGATGCATGAATCAAAGAGCTGTTTGTGCAGCCAGGCGAGGGCAAGTCTAAGATGACATTTTAAGAATAGAGTATCGCTGAGTTGATTTGCTTCAAATAAGAGTAATAAAGGCTTTATGCATTGTTATTGTTTGCTGTGTTGTTGTTTTTTTTACCCCCTTTTTCTCCGTTTCGTCTTGTTTTTCCAGGGACAGGAAATAGGCCTCGCTTGCGTTCCGCGTCTATAAATAGGTCCAGCTGCACGGTGCATCTGATCATGATATTTTTTTGCTGAATAAAACATGTAAATGACTGAATTATTGAACAGATGTGCTCTGACTGTACAGAAACACATCACTTTTAGTCAATGAAATGATGAAATCCATTTAGCTTCCGTAATCAGTAAATTTCACGTTTGGTAATTTGCTGAAAACCTTTATCCACAGAAGAGCAAAGTAATGTTTTCTTACGCAGTGTTCTCTGTTTTCTTTTACTTTCTTTTTTTTTTTTCTAGTCCCCAGTGGGTACTGTACAGACGCTCAAAAGAGTCACATTTAGTTTAGTTTAATGTAGTTTTAATGCTAATTCAGTTGAGCTAGTTGTAGAGGTCTGTGGTGTGTGTGTGTGCGTGCGCGCGCTAGATTGTCTTTGGATGACCTCGTCCACGTTAACGCATGGCTGGAATGGCATTTGTTTTAACCTCTTAGATACTATGTCACGTCAGCATCAGAGAGAGGCGGCAGAAAGTGGATTCCATGTCGTTCCCAGCGCGGCTCCCCATCGATCAAGCCCACAAATTGACCCGTAATGAATACAGAATCAAACGCGAGATAGGCACAAGACAGCTCCGAGCACTGAGGGGGTCGTTTCCATCAGCTAGTGAACAGGGATCAAAGTAGTCCAAGCTAAGAAGACTCCAGACGTTTCCCTCTCAAAGACTCATAAAAGCGAACGCTCTTGGTCCACTGATCGTTTGAGCGAGGCCCACACACTTCTAAAATATCGCCGGTTACTCTAACCTAACCTGTCTTTTAGCCCTGAAGGTAGAGTGCTGAGTTAGCTTGGAGCAGAATATCTTTTACGCGCTGTAGGATAAATGGCCGTATACCACCTAGAATTACAGCCCTAGGTCTTAGGAAGCTATCAACATTACCGCGTAGAACAACATTACACGAGCCCTTTTCACCCTTCGCTAAGTTACGATTCCTTGTCACATACTTCTTTCTCTGATGCTTAATGCTGTGGCCACCATGATTTAAAAAAAAAAAAATAAAAAATCAACTAACAGAACAGAATAAAAATCACTGTTGTATATATATTTTTTGGGGGTGTTATATTTTTTTACGGAAATGAATTATGATGCATTCATTGAAAAAAAAAATCATTTTAAAAATATGATTTTCTGATTTTTTTTTAATAGTGAACAAGGTTTTCAATCAAACAAACAAACAAACAAAAACAGATGTCGCTTGTGACAGGCTGTGCTAGTTTCTGCCTGTGACTCTAAAGGAGTAAATCCTTCTTCACTGTGTGTTGTTCTTCCGTCAGCCAGTGGAAGTGTAAATGAGTGAATGAAAAAGAATTAAAACAGCGAAATAAATGAAACACTGGGATTAATTAACGTCTGTCGAAACAATACACACACGTCTGTTTCAGTCACTCTTTAGCCTTTCCTGTGTTTTTTTTTTGTTTTGTTTTTTTGTTTGTTTTTTAGAGTCTGGTGAGCTGGATCCAGAGATAGCCAGACTGAATTCTCTGGGTTTCACGGGTTGTATGTCGGTGGTCCAGTTTAACTCGATTGCCCCTCTGAAGGCCGCTCTCCTGTACCCAAACAGCAGCCCGGTCGTTGTAACAGGACCTTTAGGGGAGTCCAACTGCGGTTCCCCATCGCAGTCTCATCCCCGTGCAGCCGAGACAACTCACTCCCTGTCAGGTAAGACTAATGAGCTGAGTCTCCCGCCGACGCTTTCCGTGCGGCGGAAACGCGCGGCTACACGTTTAATAAGACAGTCTGGCTCTTGCTAACTTTTCTACAACAACAACCAAAACAAAAAAGAAAAATTCTTTGGTGGTTTCAAACAACTCGAGCCTTCGTTTTATTGCCTTGCAGTCTGAAGAGCGGATGCTAAGCATGAGGGAGTCAGTCAGCCCTCCTATTGTTTTCACCTCTCTCTTTTTTTTTTCCTTTCATTTTTCATCTTTTTCTTTTTTTTTTTTTGTTCCCTTGAATTCTGCTATAAAAACCTTAATTTCCAAAACTTTATTAGAAGCTCACTGAATACTGCCATCATCCTAATTAAATTAGAAACGTAATGATTCTAATGTTTATTAATTTGAATGAGAAAGACTTTCATTTGCATAATTTTTCTTCTCTTGTTTCCACTTAGAGGGTTTATTGCCTTTTCACGGACTGAAAATGCGGTATTCAGTGAGCCGTGCCTCTGTGAATGATGATCAGGGAATCTAGAATCTTGCTGATACACTGTCTGTCTCTGCTCTCTCTCTCTCTCTCTCTCTCTGCTGTAGATCACTTTGGTACCATAGGTACTGGGGAGCCAATAGTCAATGCTATGGGCAGTGACTCTGCTCTGATTGGAGGTAACACCCAACTCAACCTTTCGCTTTCTCTCGTCCAGTTTGGCAAACGGCAAAACTGCACGTTTAAAAACTGTACTCTGCATGGTCATCTCAAACATAACTGTTAGATCTTTCAGTATACCAGCTCTCCTTCTACTTTTGTATTCAGTCCTGTTTCTTACATTACAGTAGCTTGTGTTAAATCTGTTTGACCTGTTTGTTTTGCCTATGCATTTTGCTTGTGATTCTACGTATTAAGCACTGCGTACGTGTAGTTTCTAAGCTGTTTCTCTTGGCCCACAAGGGGAACGAATGTGTGTGTAATGTGGTTTTGCGGGGATCTACACGATTGTCTTTAGTGTCAGGACAATACGTCACATAGATCAAGACTTCACACCTATCCCGGGATCTCAGATGCTCTTCTGTTCTGCTTTCAAGTCCAACAGCTGTGAGAACCAAATCTCCAGCGTTTTTGAAAACTGTTCAGTTGAACGGAAATGTGGCATTCGCTTCAAGTAATGATCGATCGGTTCCTGCTTTCGTGACGCAGAAATACGAAAAAGTCATCTTTAAAAGCTCTGCGTAAACACCACAGAATTTTCAAAGAAAACCAAAACAAATGAAGTGTTTAAAGAATTGACTTGCTGATTAAGAAACTTACGTTGCAATCTTGAAGTGCCCTGTCTTTTTCTGAACCACTGTAATGTGGCATTAAATTGAGTCAGGATGTATGCCGGCTGTCTGATGACTCTTATTTTACCCTCCATAATTAAATACGCCATGCCTAACAGTGTACAAAAGAGGGATGTGTTTTCAAAGCGGCAGACTGTGAGAGGAGGTGAAATTGAGCTGATATAAATTGAGCCATGATGCTCAACTGGAGAAGACATTTTAGAAAGCTTAATCATATATGATGAGATTTCATTAAATGGTGAATAACAATCTAACGCAGAAGCGGTCTCCTCCTTTTCTTTTGTTTCTCAAGTTGTTTTGGTCGCTCTGCTGTCAGACCTGAAGCGGACGCGTTCGGTTATAATTGACGTCGACCTGACAAGAATGTTTGCTTAAATGGCGGTCGAGTTCTCTCAATAAAGATCGCGGAAGTAAAAACAGTGTTAAGTGCTTATGGGTGTGTCAGCGTTAGGGGCGTGGCACTGCTACCGGGCATGGCAGTGTTGGGGGCGTGGCATAGATGTGGGCGTGTCTTTTTATAATGGATGTCGGTGCCATGGGCGTGTCACCCGGGCCATGCTTTTCTGATCTGACTGACGGTTTCTTTTTGTCGTCGATCTTTCATTGACCTTCCTGTGTTGGTCCGTCGACTGATTGGTCATTCCGACGCTGTTTATTTTCAGGTGTCATCGCCGTGGTGATATTCGTGATTCTGTCCGCGCTGGCCATCATGGCAAGGTTCCTGTATCGGCGAAAGGAGACGTTCCAGACTCAGGAACCCAAAGCAGGGAAAACCGAGGACTGCCCCGACACGCCCTTTAACAGCGAGCCCAACACGCAGAACATTCTAAACGAGAACCAAAAGGAGTACTTCATATGACAGAACGAGCCATGCTCCTCAGCGCTGGACTAATCCAGTTAAGGAGAGGACAGAAAATGCCTCCTCTAGCCTAGAGACATTAACATTCATGGTGGTGCATTACAGAGGAACACCCCCCCCCCCCCCCCCCCCCCCCCCGTTTGCCCAAGAACCTTGTCAACAGTGGATGAAGAAACGTGAAGAATTCCCTTTTTTTGTTTGTATGTTTGTTTGTTTTTGTTTTTGTACATATGTGCGTACAGTTCAGCAGTTTGGCGCAGCCTACGTGATTTTTTTTTTTAAAAATGCGTAAAATGATTGTAAATATTCCTTTGAAATGTAAAATGTGAAATTAATATCTTTGTAATCACATCTTCCTCAATATTTTATTTTTGTTTTTTTTTTGTCACGTTTTCGTATCATCGGTATTCAGTATGAAATTTACAACACGTGGGATTCTTACAGACTTGCAGACAGGCAGTTAAATAGAGATTCATGTTTGAAGAAAAGAGTGGAGTGGCTGTACATGTATAGTGTTTTTCTTATGGACATCAAGCTTTCTCTCCTTGAACGTGCAAGTATTGCAAAACCGAGTCTCTCTTTTTCATATATAAATATCAGTCACAGCAACCTTTTCATTCGTGTGTACATTTCAAGTGACTCCCCATTTTATGTAAATATTACTTTTTCTGATTCCTTTTAAGGCCTTAAGTTTGGAAATAACTGCAGAATGTGGACTATGATCAAAACACCCCCCCCCCCCCCCCCACACACACACACACACTCACACACACTTTTCCCTCCCCTCCTCATCCACATCTGTTTTTTCTTTTTCTTTTTCTGTCTGCAGCGGGTGATGGAAGAATTTCTCAGTGAGTCGCAGAAGTGATTGTTTGTGCTGTCTGTGCTTCTCCTGAAAAAAAAAAAAAAAAAGAAAGGAAGAAATTAGAGGTCTGATTTCCTCTTGGCATTGTAAAGAAAAAAAAAATTGCCTCGGAGTTGTGTCTGCAGGTATTTCGCTTTGACAACACTTTCATAAAAGTTTTGAATCAAATGACAAACAAGAAGCTGTCTGTGAATTGGTCTTTGATTGTGTCCAAGCCTCTAAACAGCTGCGAAGTGCACTTTTTCTTCTTCTTCTTCTTCTTCTATTCCTCTTACTGTTTTGAAATGCTAATTTAATGAAAGTACACTGCTTAGTATGTAGCTGACAGGTTTTGTGTGATTGGGGGGGAGAAAAAAGGAGGGACAATCAGGGCTTGTTAATCAGAATGCAAAGCCGACGAGAATGGAAGGTGGACATATAATGAACAGCAGGCTGTCATAATATGATTGAAAATATCAGACTGCAAGCGTGGCCTCGTTTCTGTTCAAACTCAATCAAAAAAACACAAAAGGAATGCAGAAAATCCAGGCTGTTGACAGTGTAAACTGTTCCAACTTTGTTTGCCCACCCACCCTCCCCAAACAATAGACGTAATTATCTAATTGGAAAAATGTGTTTTTCACTCCTAATGTTGAACAGTTTTTATGTGGGGATGTGGGTTTTTTTTAGACTTTTGTTTCCAAAAATGTCATTATGGTGGCAGGTTTTTAGTAAAAAAAAAAAAATGGTATGGATTAATTGTTTTCTTAAAAGACACACACTCTTTCACAAATTGAGTTTTCCGATTTTGCTGACATTTCAGTCAACCCATTTTTAACTTCTATGATGCCAATTAACGTCATCAGGACTCGATGAACCCGTGTCAGAACAGAATCAAAATGGTTTGGCCCAAACTTTTCATTATGACAAAATGGTTTGGCCCAAACTTTTCATTATGACAAAATGGTTTTGGAGCCCATGGGGGTTGGTCACAGTTTTAGCCAATCAGCGTTGGCGAAAGTCAAACATACTGGAGATTGATATTGCCCCTGCATCAGCTTTCCAAGCTCACGCGTTTTAAAAGGGCCCAGATTGAAGCAATCAGATGCCTTGATTCAACAACGCAAGCCAAACCTGTCCAAGTTGTCAAAACTGCCTAACCAAATTAGCATTATTAAAAGCAAAAAAAAAAGAAAAGAGAAAACAGCCAGTTGGTTTATGTCTGTCTTTGTGAGTGAGTGTTGTCTGACGGGGTGCTAACTCTGCATTTTGTCCAATCGCAGTGTCCTAAATGAGAGACAGCGTTGATTGAATGGGCACCATATTGGAGTTTACGAGGGAGCAGTCCTGTCAGATGTTTGCACCAGAAACAATTTATGACACGGAACTAGCGCTCGTTTATTGTTCAATACACAAAGTCTAATTCATCTCGAGGGAGGGAGAAGGGTCAAAATGCAAACCAACGGTCATATTTCAGCGCCAAGTTCGATACGTCAGTGGCGCAAGATCATTTCTGATGTGTTGTAAGAGTGCGAATTAATACGAGACTAAAGTATAAATTATTATTTTTTTTCTTGGTTAATTTCCTTTGATGAATAACCGATTTAACTTGACGCAGTCCTCCACATCCTGTTGAAATGTTGAATGTCTGAATGCTGAGGTTTGGTGTATTGGACACATCTGCAGAGGTCAGCTCCAATCAGATTGGAAAGGAAACTACATACATATATATATATATATATATATATATACACACACACACACATATGATGCAAATTATTGTTTCCTTTTATATGAAAAGAAACAATAATTCACATAAAACAGCTCAACGGAGTCTCTGTAACACCGATGTAGTGAGATGTTTAAGATTAAGATCACCAACATCTGAATTTTATATTTCCAGCGCATTCATAATTGATGACCCAACGTCTGCCCGATGTCTTATTATCTGCACTGTACCAGCTTTCATTTATCGTTTTTGAATCTTTTTTTTCCCTTTCTTCTTGAAGGCAGTCAATCTGATAACAGTAACGTTAAATAGGTTTAACATAAAACCTTTTATTGTAATGGACAGAATTATTGGTGAGTAACATTATGAGTGATGTCAGTCATTTTGAAGTTCTGGTTATTTTATTATTGATCCTGTATAATGTCCAGGCTTCATATATCCTGTTCAAAAAAAAATAATAATAATAATAAATTGATAAAATGAAGATTGGGAAGAGTATTATATTCAGGCACAGAGAACTGTGTTGTTGACAGAGAAAAAAAAACATCAATGTTTTCTTCTTCTTCTTCTTCTTCTTCTTCTTCTTCTTCCTCTTCCAGCCCCCAGGATCCATGTGAGTGGAGCGAATCTCAGTTCAGCCTGTATTATTTATCAGTGTTCTCCCTCCCTCTCTGCTCCTCATGCATTTACCTAATGGTGATGCCTTATGCAGCGCACTGCTAACATGCCACCTCTCTCGGCCTGTAAACTGTGTCTGTGTGTGCATACAACTTCATGTATTGATCTGAAAATCTATACATCCATAGCACAGGGCTGGCTACTCGCCATGAGATGTGATCTCGTAAAAACCAATTCACGTTTCCAGTTGTTACTACAAAGAAGATGATGGTGATGATGATGATGATGATGATGATTGTTCTTCGTCTATTTCTTCTTCTTCTTCTTCTTCTTCTTCTTCCTCTTCTCTCTTTTTCTTCTTATACCACATATTATTAGAACATCAAGTACCGACAGTCTCTCCGGCTCAATCTATTCAGGACAGACTCCACTCAGATATTGGGACCTGGAATGTGGAGCATGTTTTTGTGACCTCTCTTACATGTTTTTATTATTTATTTAGATTTTGCACCTGCTCCAAATGTTGTTTTGGCATCTCTCAATCTCAAAGCCAAACCTCCACCACTTCCCACCCCTTTTAAGCTTTGACCTCTTCATCAGGCATACGCACACAGACACACACACACGCTCACACACACACACACACTCACACACACACACACACTCACACACACACTCACGCTCACACACACACGCGCGCTCACACACGCACACTCACACACACGCGCGCGCTCACACACACTGGCCACTTTTTTGAACCTCACATCATCTGGAGTGGGAAAAGGCCATTACAGCCACAAATAGCTGAAATTTAAAAAATTCATTTCGTCTGAAGTTGCACAGGGGAAGAGAGATAGCTTTTTAGGGCTGCGACACAGTGTTCCGCTCTTACATCAAGGAAAATAAACGGACAGTGCTACAGTTGCAATACTAGTTTAATTGCTTTCATAGTTTTAACGAGTGCGCACATGTGGTCAAAGGCACTGGTAATATAGAGAAAATACTTTTGCTGTGGCCATCTTCTGTTTGATGTTTTAAGATCAAAGTCGTAATCACAGTGTGTGCTGATTGGCTATGTCTAGTGACTGGTCTTGTGTGAAGATAGAAATTCATTTCTGCTGAGTGTTTTGAGGGATACATTGAGTGGCAAAATATCTGCCCAGCTTGTGAAATATCATAAAGTCATAAAATGCGCAATATACATCTGGCTAAATATTACAACATATTTCATGCGGCACAATGATTAGATAATTCATATAAATTAAAAAAAAAAAAATCATAGCCGTTTCAATCCATGCACTTTTTCAGGTGTGGTTTCCAAATAGTCTTTAGAAATGACAAAGTACTTCATGCTTCAGGGAGGGAGAGAGGTACCGTGTTAAGTGTGGTTGGGAATCATTTGCTAAATGTCCTGTCATGTGCACAGCCTTTTGTTCAGTCTTAAATCCCATTTGAGCAGCAGTTTCTGGATTCAGTCATGATTCGATTTAAAAAAAAGGTGAGTGTATTTACCAAGGTCAGGATCTCCGATGATGTTATTACAACAAAGTAAGGCTTAGGACATTGTATTCTGTAATACGGCTGACAAAAAAAAAACCCAGAAAGAGAAATAGAAGAGAAATAAAAAGTTGATGTGATGATGTTCCTTTGGCATCTGTCTGTTTTAGCTTTTGCTGTTGTTGTTGTTGTTGTTGTTGTTGTTGTTATTGTTTTGTTTTGTCATCACATTCCAGATTTTTTGTTGTTGTTGTTGTTCATTTGACATCCTTCCAGGCTGGCAGATTTGTGCATGGGCTCTGTGTGTGTGTGTGTGTGTGTGTGTGTGTGTGGTAGGGCCACTTTGGACCAGAAAGGCTGGCACTAACCCAGACCAGATGGCTAAGAGCCTTCAGTGACTGAGTGACTTCATCACCTAGTCCACACATCAGGAGTGAGGCTGGAGGAGGGGGTGGGGGAGGGAGGCGGGGGGGGGGGGGCAGAGGGCAGAGAACAAAGTCAGAAGATTTAGCATTGTACAGCTCAGCCTGCTGTACGCTGCATGTCTAATGATGTGTAATGGAACGTATGCGCAGCTCTTGCTGACTGAAAAAGCTTTTTACTTTTCTCGCATCTTGTAAAAGCTAAGACTGACTGTCAGACCTTTTTCTTTTTCTGATTACAGTCAGAGGCCATCAGGGATTAAGAACATCCATTCTCATTGTATCAACACCAGCGCCTCTATTTCTCTCTTTCTTTCTTTCTTTCTTTCTTTCTTTCTTTCTTTCTTTCTTTCTTTCTTTCTTTCTTTTTCTCTCTTTCTATCTTCCCTATGTGTTTTTGTCCTTGTCTGTTCGTTTATGAAAGTTACTGTGCCTTTTATAGCATTAGTTAATACAAAATTTTAATGTGTTTGATATTTAACAGTAATTAACACCCTGGAGTTTTTAAAAACGTCGCTAAACTAATTGACTGCTGTGAGGGTCCACAATACTTGTTTATTAAGTAAGTGTTAGAGTCTGCAGTTTCGGTAAAAAAAAAAACAAAAAAGGGGGGGGGGGGTGCTTTCAAAAATGTAATTCTGTGCATGTTCTGTCTCTGCTCAGCACAGTTAACATGACAGAGGTGTGCACTGTCTCTCATGAGTCCTCTCGGATTTGTTTCTCTTTTTTTTCTTTTCTTTTCTTTCTTTTTTCTGTGTGGGAGTTTGAGTCATTAGATGTTTTCTTATTATGATGAGTGAGGCAGGCCACAAAGAGAAATTAAAATAGAAATAGAAGTCAGTTCCTACGTGAAAATCAAGTAAACAAGAGAACGGTGACTGACGCGCAGGTTTTTCCATACGGAGACCAAAATAAAATGTATTTCATGTTACGACGATGAAACCCAAGACCGAAATAAAATAACCCGCTTTTCATAATAATTGCTCTGCTCAAGCCCTTACAGAGCTGGCCGAACTTCACACTCAGATTAGTCTAATTTGTTTAAAGGACATTTTCCTATGGACTAACGGGGGGAAAGCTCAGGGGGATGCATATTTATGCAAAAAAGATAGCAAGCAATTTTCGCCCGTGTGGTATTGACTCTGTCGGCAGAGTATTGGAAACTTGTCCCTTTGACAACAAAACAATCAAAGCGGCCCTACGTTACAATGTTTTGCATTCATGGACGTGGTTTACCATATGACTAGAAGGGAATATGTTCCTAACACTTTTTTTTTTGGGGGGGGGGGGGGTGGGGGGGTGCAATTTTGTAGTTGGCGTTTTTCATGTGAAATTAAAAGGCACTAAATCAGTGGAGAGAATAGACACAGCTTCAGGACATGTGTGGCCATTGTTCTTTAATGTGAGCGTGTCCCTGTCTTGACACGTCTCGTTTTGGTTAATTTTTTTACGTTTGATCGTAGCCCACTGACGGAACTCTGTATCATGCTAAATATCAGGGGAGGAACCTCCAGAGCCCCCTTCCTCCCAAAAACAAATGTCCCTGTCACATCTGAAATAGAAACTATGCCCCCTTGTTAGCAGTAAACTTAGCAGATCCACTTGCATTCGCACAGTTTTATGTCAGTATTGTATCAACGGTTTGGCATACTGAGAGAGAGAGAGAGAGAGATTTCTAGAACATGCAAGGGTCAGTTTGTTGTGTGTGCCATATAGTGTTTTTCTCATTTGCTCTAAATTTTTAAATCATTAAAAACCCAACTGAAATAATGTTCTCGGCGGGTTTACACAGGGGTTTTAAACGGAGTGTTTAGGTCATGCATTATGTTTGTGTGTTTGGAATGTTTAGCATCATTTGACATTGAAAACCCGTCCTCGATAGCAGATGTCGGTTAAGAATGTGCTACAAAGAGGCAGATTGCAGGAGTATTCAATAGGCCAACCTTGGTGTCAGTCCAAAAGAGCTGCCTGCAACACGTGGACCTTGCTAACCGGTCTCTTTTGTAGGGTGTTCTGTGAAGACTGTACATTTAGCGTGAACTCGCCGACCTCTCTCCTTTCGGCCCGAGACGTCATACCTCGATGCGCATGAATTATTAGGAAAACTCCTTAAGATGCAGAACAGATCGCCCTGTTTGCTTAGCCAATATTTAAAACATAATCAAGTGTATCAGCAATTAAATACACATATTATCACGACCTTGGGTTGGCGGAAGATAAGGCTGCAGGCCGGGAGGAATGTTAAAATGCTGGGTTTACTTGCTCTGAGGGTAAACAGTGACCAGTCACTCTCTCAATAACAACCACGCTCTCCATCGCCCACCTTGTCACAGATTTTAAGACACTTAATCAAGTTCAAGGTTCCGTTCGAATCCTCTCTGATTCTGCTTCGTGATTGGCTCGCTCTAATGAAGGCGGCTGATGGATCACGGGTGCTCCATATCAATGATGTGGAGATGTTCGTCACTAGGCTGGTTCGTCACGGTCCGTAAAGGGACAAAAAGAAATTTGATTGACAGGTTTGTTATTCAATTGGAGAACACTAGCAGGTATAAATGAGGGGGGAGAGGGCCTGGAGTTCGTGTTACTTACTGCCTCTGATGGTTTATCCTTGAGCATACTTTTAAACAGCAACGTGTGAATGTAAATTATAGACTGTGTATAATTTAAGTGAGAGATCTCTTTTGACAGAACCATCTACTGAAGTCCTTGTAAACATTACTTGCATAGCAATTAAAGGAAGACAGAAAGTAATTAAAGTCCAAAAGTAACTTTAAAAGTAAAGTCAACCGCAGGGAGAAAAAAAGACCGGTTCCGACTTCCTTACGAAGACAAATCTTATTAGCATATTAGCGCAGAGATTAACTGTGTTTGAGGTCATAACGGGGCAAGCTTTATTAAACACCAAGACACGAAGCTGAGATAAAGGTAAGTAACTACTAAATTTCGGATCGTGTGGATTTATTCAAAGTACGTTCATCTGAACGCACAAGGCAAATCTCAGTATTATACCTTGTGTCTTGTCTGGCGAGAAGCTGCACCATCTTCTCCGCCGTTTTAACATCCGGTGCCGAAAGTTCTGAATTCTTCATTTGCATTTGTTAACTTAGTTTTTAAAGTGAGGCAAACTGCCCTGTGGTAAAAGGCTGTCTTGTCTGGAAGAAAGTAACAATTAGAATTCAGTATTTGACTGTGGGAGGGAACTCAAATATATTGTTTGGCCTGTGGCAAATACTAAATGGTTTCTAGGGGATCATTTGAGTATACTGACACACATTCCAAACCATTTGGCCAAACAGACTTCGACACACAACATCGCAGAAATTTGCTTGGACAGGAGAACATATTAGGTCTGGGATTTTTTTTTTTTTTTTTTTTTTTTGCAAAGGCTTCCAAGTTGGCTAATCCATGGCAGCAGTCTTTAATACTTTGAGTCAGCCTTAATGTACATTTATTATTAATTATAGTTATTTTCAAATGACTTGCTCCTGTCCCAGGGGAACTGAGTCCTGCACTGAGGAAAGGTTTCAGGAGAACTGGCTGCTGCTTTCACATATGCCGCAGTTCAAGTGGACCTATAACTTATTTAGACCGGGACAGAGGCAGAAATACCAGCAGGGCATGGTTATTATCACCCAGCTATGCCCCGGTAAAGAGCAGCAGGCATCAGAACTATAACGCCCCCAACAGAACTGCACCAAAACCCAGCAACCAGATACAGACCACCCCAGAAACAGTCAGAGTTAAGCTAGAAAGCATTCTCATAAACAGACTCAACACGACAGGCCAGTATTGATGGGACATAGGGAAAATTAGTGCATTGGATCAGTGCATGTGAAATGTTTAGAGAAAGTAAAATGGTAAGCTATGAGTTGACTCAAAGGCACATACAGCGACACATACAACAATCTGCCCAATGCTAATTCAACTCTAGTGTAACTCATATGGGCCCATGCAGAGTAATGCGAACCATCTCAGTGTTAATTTAAAGTTACTAGTCAGTATTTTGTAGAAAGCTCCCCAATTCATTGGTCACTTTACATGCATCTGCCACATTATCTGTTACTTTTTTTTTTTTTTTTTTTTTTTTGCAGATTCCAGAAGTTTTCTCTAAACTTACCAAAAAAAATTGCCTACACTGTTTCTTCATTCTTTTCATTCACTCATTCTTGCTAATTTGTGTTTACCATATCAAAACAACATTCCTAGCTCTCTAGATTACCCAGTTATATTATATGGACAATCAAGACCGGATGGCCAATAACTTCTTCCTATTCAACCCTGGTAAAACTGAAATATTCCTTGGACCCCAGGCCTGTAGAAGTAAACCCCCCTGAGTTTGTTTTCTGCTTAGACAGCCTAACTGTCACATCATGCGCCTGTAGTTAAGAACCTTGGAGTCATAATGAACAGTGACTTAACATTTGAAACCCATATGAGTAATGTTGCTAGAACATCCTTCATCTCCATTTTACAGCCGGTATAAGGAGCGTGCTATCGTTGCATGATGCAGAGAAGTTAGTTCATGCATTTAAAACTGCATGCACTTTAGCTGGATGCCCTGCTGCAACAATTAACAAGCTTTAGATGGTTCAAAATGCTGCAGCAAGGGTTCTTACAAGAAGTAGGAGGTTTAAAGATATTAGTCCCATGTTATCTTGCCTACACTGGTTACCGGCTAGGTTTGTACTGACTACAAAATTCGGCTTTTGTCAAAGAAGGCCTTAAGCAGCCTGGACATAGAGTGTTTTGGTGAACAGGGGCATCAGTGCTGTAAATAACTGCCAGAGAACCTGAAAACCCTGGACTCTTTACAGTGTGAGTATCTTTATTCTTAGTGCTGGCCAAAGGAGGATGGGCTCCCCCTGCTGAGTCTTGGTTCTTTGGTTCCTCCTATTCGTTTCTTTGTAGGGACTTTTCTCATTGCCACTGCCCCCCTTCACTTGCTTACTGGAGGTTTGGCGCTCATTTCTTTAAAGCTGCCTTGAGACACCTTCTAAAAAGAGCGACATAAATAAATGTGAATTTAAATTTGTTTAGACACGGGTCAATCCACAATTCCGCGTTAATGATTATATCTCACCTGTGTCAGGTCAGTTTTCTTAACTGCAGAGCTACTGAAGTGAAATGTAATTGGCTCAGACTTCAGGGTTTATTTATATGGACTTGTAACTGCACAAATGTCGCCGTTTCTACTCCACGTCCTCATACTTCACTCCACTTCTGCTGCGTTTCACATTCTGTTATCCCAGCCAGGACAGGCAAAGCTGATTGGTCAAAGTGTGGCCCGAGCCTCATTGTCACAGAAGAGAGGGGGTGAAGCGAAGGAGCGAAGAGAGACTTTGGACACGGAGGTCAACAGCACTTTGACAGTCACTCGCTCCAATGGGATGCAGACTACACACTGTTATGATGATGAATAGGGTGAGTAAATGAATCCCCATTATGTCAAATGACAATATGAAAAGGAACCTGAGAATGGCTTTGTGCACCTTTTTTTATAAGAGATGGCCGGTGATTACTTTGAAGTATTCCTCCAGTGTTATCCCTCTTTCTCCGAAAATGGCCTCCATATGTCACCACAAAAGACCACCAAGGGTCTATTATGTGATAATTGAATCACTTGTCATTCTGCTGAGGCTTCATTCAAATGAAAATACAGCATCATGGAAGAGAGCGAGAGAGAGAAGGAAAAAAGAGAGCAAGAGAGAGAGAGAGAGATAGAGGGAGAGGGAGAGAGAGATGTCTAGGTGACCAATGCAACCTAACAAAGCTGGCTTACTTTTTTTGTCGTTAAGCTGTGATCTAATGAAGCAGAGAAAGAATTAGATGCATTTAGATTCATTATTAAAATACATCCAGCGATACAGCAGGGCAGAGCGAATGGGACACGGAGCTTTCAAGGGGAAAAAATAAAAACGACTTAGAGTCATAACATGCGTGATTTCCCTTTGCTGAATAAGCCCTCAAGGTGATTCTCTCACCTAACGCTGAAACAGCAACTACCGCTGCAGTGGTCAGGTCAACAGCGCCTTCACGTTGAACGTGTACGCCACTGATACAGCCTCTCAGACAAGACAGATCTGGTGACTGCGAGAGAGAGGCGTGAGGGACTTTTCTGAGATCTGATTGACGCGGGGGGGGGGGGGATGTAATTTTCGAGAGGGGTGAACGATGGCACATTTACGAGGTGACAAAACGTACAACCACAATAAAAACCTTTGAAATGATTAAGGTTTTATATTAGCGTCCCTGTAGATCAGCTTTCACACTTTAAAGTGACAGCAGACAGAGATCGGGGCCAAATTCACGCTCGTCCGACATTCTCAACGGTTTTCAGCGTTCATAAAATGTGAGAAAGAAAATCCATCAAACCGACATTAAAACCACTCAGAACTTCTGCACAAGTTCAGGAAATTACACGAATTTGCTTGTAATGGAGTTGCAGATAACAAATTTGTTTATCTACAAGTCTAAAAACAGATCTACAAATGTGTTTATCTCCTTCATTGCTGCCGTCGAATGCCATGTTTGTTTGCCTCTCCAAACATATTGAGCAAATTATTGGATAAGTCTTTTTTTTTTTTTTGGTGGTGGTGGTGGTGACTCAATAATTGTAATTGATGTAGATGTAACATTTCGGAACGTAATGAGGGAGTTTTGTTTTTCTCTAAAAGTAGTTGGGGGAAAAAAAATATAAGATATTTAATTCCAGTGACTGATGCACTTGAACGAACAGACATTTCCATTATTATCCATTCAATGAGAGGCCAAGTTTTCCAGACATCAAAAATGTCACTTCCAGAAGTTGGAAACCGTATTATTGGTGCTCTGTGAAGACGGAATGTGAAGAACAGCACAGATGCAAATGAATGTTAATTTAATTATGTACTCGGGCAGCGACCTTCAGCTGTGTTTCAGCTTCATTTACCAGGAAAACAAACTACTAATTTAAACCCACTTCTGCCGTTCCTTATGTCTCCACGTTGTGAGACAAGTGTGTTTAGGCTTTTGCACTCTGTGTACACCCCCCCCCCCCCCAAAAAAAAAAAAAAACCTGTTTTGCTAAGTCTACAGTCATTAAAAATTAGCACTGACAGATTTAATTACGTATTTGACTGAGTCGGCCTTAAAGAGGTGGGGGGGGGGGGGCAGCTGTAAACACTGAAAGAAGGAGCTTTGTGTTACACCACAGAGGGCAAAAGTCCAAACACGATGGAAACGACAGTGAGTCACTCAAGCTGTCAATCATCTTAGAGAAGCATAATTGGGAGGTACACTTAAAATGATTAGGGTAAAATGAAAACTCTTCAATAGGTAACCTTCTCACACTGGATGAAAGCCATAGTCTGTGTTTTGACATACGGACGCAATTTGGGCTCACGGTTTTGTCTTTGTTTAAGTTGGTCCGGTCCACCGTTTGAGGACAGTGTGGTAGTGAGAGACCGTCCGCTTGTCATCAGACTGGGCTGAGGAGAGATTAATTAATCTGGCACCAGATAAATGGGCTCTGAATGTCCCCCAAGGCCCCCCCCCCGGCCTGATAAGTTTTCAAATGTCCAAAGTCAAAAAGCAAGGTCCCCAGTCGCTGGGACAATGAAATATAAACGATTCCTGTTTTACCAGATACTGATGCTGTAATGCCAAGTCGCTGTGTTTGACTGGACTGACTGTAAAAAACAGACAGGGCAGTCTCCAGGCACCCATAAGCCTCTGTAATGGATGGATATCTGAGGAGTTCAGAAAAGCTAATCAGGGGAAAGGCCAGTCCCCTGTACTGATCTGTGTGTGAGAGAACCGCCTAGCTTCACCCCAGATGCATCTAATGATCTCTGTTGTCCTTTAACGATCCAGTTCTAACAGATACTGGTCATTGACATTAATAGAGTGCAGTACACAACTAACTCATAGCTCTCTCTCCCTCTCTCTCTCCCTCTCTCTCTCTCTCTCTCTCTGTGGATGTGGGTGGCTGCATTTACATCCAATTTGTCCTTTAATCTACATGCACGCCTGCCCTGATTTCATTGAAACTCTTGAAAACAGAAGCATACAGGAGTATGGATCAAATTGTATAACTATGCTCACAAAGACCGTTTTTGTTTCTTTGTTCTTTTTCTTAGTTAGAGGAAGTACTCCGTCGCTTACTTTTTTTTTCTTTTTTCTTTTTCAGTTCCTCATTTTGTTGTGTTTCTAGAATGCGTTAAGCCGTTTATGAGGTATGTGGGGGACAAAAAAAAAAACAAAAAAAACCCCAATTCAAATAAATGTACCTTACCTTACCCTACAGGTAAGTCAACATCGTATTTGCTTTCTAATGAGTGTTTGAGTATCTGACAGAGATAGCACGAGGAGAGCTATACCACAAGATGCTGTGTTCGGTCCAGTCATGCTGAAAAATCCTCCACGCTAAGAGCGTACAGCTCTAGAATCGGCAATGTCCCTAAGCGTCTGCTGTGAATCCTGATACACTTATTGATCGGAGAGTGGGAGAGGTCCATCCTGGGTGAAAGTAACTTTAATCTATTGCACTTTCTCCGAGGATATCCATTTTTTTGCATGAGTGGATTTGGCATAGCAATTCCACCGAGCTCTCATGTGTGTCGCGTATGGAGAGAGAATCTTCAAGTGGTTTCTAGACGGGCTATGGTGATGAACTTTAGCTTACCGATGGCTGGGAGTTAACTGTTAACACAGCACATGAAATATGTCCGCCACCAAAAAAATGAGGTTGAAATTGTTTTATTGTTTTGTTTAGTTTTTTGTTTTTGTTTTTTTTTTCATTTTGAAACCGCTCACTCTTTGTTTTGTTTACTCTGTCGCTTTCATTCATTTTTAAGAGGCTGACAGCTTTCAGAAGCAGCTAACTCCTTATGGAGTGGGTGTTCAAACGAAAATAAGCTTTTCTACAGATGAGGAAATGAGTCAATGTAACTTCAGCATAATTTCCAGTGGATTGTCATTGTAGGAACTTAATAAGTGTTAGAGGTTAATGCTTCGAGATTAATGTTTTTTCTCCCAGTATTTCTTTTTCCTAGACTACGCTTTGTTTTCAGTAAATATATACGTTACAGCCGGGGATCATTTAAAGATTAACATGACTGTCTCTCACTCCTTGAAATATGTGAGAGTAAAGACAGTAGGCGATTTATTATTTTTTTAACAGGGGGGATCGCCCAATGGCCAACAGGGGAGACGGCCCAATGGTCACTGACACTACTCTACAGAGTATATGGGGGGATGGCAGGTTAACAAGGGGGTTGCATTTTGGTCATTTTGCTAACAAGGGGGATGCCCCCCCCCCCTCCAATCCCACTACAAATTGCCTACTGGGTAGAAACCCCTAAGTTTCCGAGGCCTGCATTCTTTCAGTGATGGTTTTGGAATGGTACTGCCTCTCTCTACCGCGCTGGTACTGCTATGCCTCCACACTGGAACTGGAAGCAAATGCCATATAACTATGCCATTTTCATACTTAAACATTTTCTGCTATGACAAGCATAAAATATGAGACATTTTGTGCGTTATGATTCAAATCAATCGTATGTATCATCGGAATTGCTCTACCGCACGATTCTTACGCGAATGTTGGGTTAGTGAAGGCCTTTTGTTTTTGTTTTTGTTTTGTCATTTATCATATCTATATGGTGGATATCCATTTTCACAGGGGATGACTACAGCTTTATTGAAAATATTTATTCACGATACAAACCGTGCAGACTTTAGAGTGCAACTTTATTGCTTCAGATAGTAATTTAAATGTCCCAGAGTAAAGGACTCAGTTCTATTCTGTTAAGAGACTCATGGTAAAAAAATAAACAAACAAACAAATAAATAAATAAAACAGGAGGATCCTCATGACACAACTGATGCTATTAACCAGGCTCAGGTTTATAAGCATATATTAGAAACCAATTACCACATGGCCGACTGTGTTTTTTATAGCATTCTAATATTATTGAGAAAGGGGTTGACTCTGATGTATTGCTGACTGAAGATTTCGCGTGTCTCCGTGTTCGCCGTAATTGAATCTAAAGCGCTTCACAGTCCTTGGCAGCTGTCAAGCTGCCTGAATAAACAGACACACATCTGGATGAGGTGATTTGATTACAGCATCTCCCGTATGATAAAGAGTCATACGAAGCCTGTGATGCTGAAGGTGGGCTGGATAATTATGGCCGGTCTGGTATCTGATTAGCAATCTCCTGGGACCCCGCAGTACATGGAAAACATCCCCGTGCACGGGCCAATTACAAATGACACCACGGACCTCCGTTGTCAGTTTGTATCCATCATAATCATCATGTGCAATGCACTGAGAATATTAATGTGACATTTATTGACACAGAAAAAGGAGACCCACACTGAGACGCTGTCTTCCGGAAGAGCGTATTTGCTCCCGTCCGCGTCAGTCAGCGGCGGCAGACACATCGTACGTCAAGCGGTGACAGGATGGGCCCGAAATCGCGTCGGGGTCAAGGGTCTCGGTCCTTAAGTCAAGCTTTCAATCACAACAGTCGGGAGTGTGGATCGTACCAGACTTTAAATCCGTCCATGCTCTTTAAACAAACAACTCGCACGGAATTATTTCATTAAATCGGCCTTCACTAATGAGCAGTAATGGTATCCGATAATGATTTATTGTGATGTCAGAAGCTGAGGTCAAGTGGAAATGCTCCTGTTAAAAAAAAAAAAAAAAAAAAAAGAAAAAGAAAAACTCTGGCAGAGAATGCTAGAAACAATTTTCTTCATTTTCTGAAGACTGAATCGTGACTGTGGAGAGGAATTCTGCGGAAGCAATGGCCGAGCCGAGAGTCATTAAAATTGGTTTCGAACATGTGCTACCAGCTAGTTATCAAACAAAGATATACACAGCTTCACCTGTGTCAGTTTAAGGTCTTGGAGAGCTGAGAAGTCTAAACACACACATGCTGAGCGTCGCCGAGTGGCAGTTAAGGTTAAAGACTACACTGATCGATCAGCTACATAAATGTAAACTAGTTTTTAAAAACGCAAAGTATCTTCACGTCATGTTTTATTGACGACAATCAGTCAGTCGTACCTCCAGAGAGATGAAGAATCCCAATCTGCTTCACTGCCCAGTGCCTTAAAACAAACAGTACAACAAGTCAAGGTCTCCATGTTCAACACCTACCACTAAGAGACAAATAAGAGAGCTTTTGAATTATTTGAAGCAATATGAATCCAGTTTTAAGATAAAATATTGCCAACTGTCTGTGTCAGAGGTTTTGTTCCACTTTATTTGCTCAGTTGGACCAATGGTATAACATGCATCAAGAGCTACTCTTGATGTGTCATATTATTAGTTACATTTAATCATCTGGACTTAAAATTCTTGTGAGACTGTCAACTGAAGAGAATTGTTGCCGATCCAGTAATGAAGCGAACGCCCAATTAAATCGCTGTCGCGTTAATTAAATGCACTTCAACGAGAATATTTATTGTTTTTATTTATTTACGTTTTACAAAGAGACTAATCTGCATCTACATGCAAAAATATACTGACTGAATTGGCGGATTAGCGATGGGTGATGCTGGATTCGGTCTTGTTCACTTAGATCTTTACATTTTGAGAGATGTTACTGTGTAATGTTGAAATGTGACCATGTCTGAAAACGAGGTAAAAGGATTATAGTAAGCTCTCAACATTTTTTGTTTCCTTTACTTTAGTCTGTGCTCATTCTACACTGTGAACATCTGTTCTCTGTGCTGGCCAGAGGAGGATGGGCTCCCCCTGTTGAGTCTTGGTTCCTCCCAAGGTTTCTTCCTCCTATTCACTTCATTACGGAGTTTTTCCTTGCCACGATCGACTTGGTCTTGCTCGCTTGGGGCTTAGGCTCTGATCGCTGTAAAACTGCTTTGAGACAATTTCTGACTGTAAAAAGCACTAAAACACAAATAAACGTGAAGTTGAACTTGTATCACAGCCTATGACAAGTATTTGTGATCAGACTCCTCCTCACTGAAGCCGAATCTCCCGGGAGGTATTGGTTTCACAAGCACGTATCCCTGTTTTTTAAACATAAGATTTTAGACCATTAACCTGCCTGAGACTTCGGAGCCGATTAGGACGACTGCACCGCGGCCTTTTGAGAAAAAGATACATCGTGTTTCATTTATAGCCTAATCCCTTATTCTTTCAGTCTGGAGACTTTCTTTTTTTTTTTCCTTTTCCATTTTTGCCTCTTAAAAGCTGTTTTCTTTTTCTTTTTCTTTGTGTTGTGTCTACTGCGGCTCAGAAAAACAGAGATTGAATGAACCAGGAGAGAAGAAATTGTGATCATGGTAACCATAGCATATAATAATGCCCAATTTCCCCTTTCTGTGGAAAAAAAAAAAAAAAAACCAGAATGAAAAAAGAAAAAATTTGTCCGTGATTATAAATGGCCATGGGATTTGCTGTGGAATGCTGAAATGCTAAAAAATAGGATTGAACTGATAGCACATTTGCATTGTTGTGCTGCAGCTGGGGGCTGACAAACACAGCGTGTCAGTTTGCGGGAGAAATCAAGAACCAAATTGCTAATGGACGTGGTGTGAATGGGCTGCTTTTCCTGTAATGCGTTTCAGAAATGTGCTCCTCCTTCATTCAGTTTCCTGTCCACATACCCTCCGTTGCGTTCCAAAAGAGTGACGCATATACTTAGATAGTATATATATAGATTACATTTTAGGCCTCTGTGTATATAGATTATATTTTAGGCCTCTGTGTATATAGATTACATTTTATGCCTCTGTGTATATAGATTATATTTTAGGCCTCTGTGTATATAGGTTACATTTTAGGCCTCTGTGTATATAGATTATATTTTAGGCCTCTGTGTATATAGGTTACATTTTAGGCCTCTGTGTATATAGATTACATTTTAGGCCTCTGTGTATATAGATTACATTTTAGGCCCCTGTGTAAATAGATTACATTTTAGGCCTCTGTGTATATAGATTACATTTTAGAGTGGGTTTGGTTTATCTCTCACTAAAAGATCTGTGTTTTCCAAAATGTAGCTTAATTGAAAAAAAACTCAACAGCAACGTTTACCTTCATTAATAAGATAATAATAATTATAAACTAATGTTCATTTTCATCTTGTTTTATATATGTTGACTTGAAATCAGTTGTTTAGTCAAAGGAGTATTGGCACCATTTATTCTGCACTTTTTTTTTTTCCTAATGTGCAAACATGTTTGAGATCCCTCATATCTATAATTCAAATATCATCCACTTTAATGCTCTAAGGGGTTATAAGGTACGTATTGTAACGACATCACATGCATAATTACTCTCCCTGTCAAATTTCCATATTCATATCTCTGGCCCATGTGGGCTCTGGGGCTATACTATCTCAAAAAATTATTCATCACCCCTTGCTCTCATAGTACTCCCGTACGGTTGTTTACAACTCAAGGTCACTGCTCCACACTGAGGGGGAGAGAGAGAGAGAGAGAGAGAGAGAGAGAGAGAGAGAGAGAGAGAGAGAGAGAAACACTTGATGGATTAGTATTTTGCTTGGATCTGGACGACACGAGACAGTGACGGATTTTGCGTTTCAAGACCTGAAGAAATGGCCTTTTCTCAGAAATGCTGCCAAACACAGACTAATGCCTAGAGATGAATGTCTGAGCCCAGAATAAAACCACAGGCCGACATGAAAGTGTTAAAGTTTTTCTTATTATTATTATTTGGCTGTCTTCAGTTTCCTGAATCACAATTTTATTACCAGTTTAACCAATTAAACTGGTAAAAAAAAAAAAAATGCTGTTAACATGCTGTTTTTAATTTGTCCCGTGGATGTTTAGAATTGTGATGATGAGGCTGAAGTTTATTCAGAATCTTAGAAATGTATTTTTATTTATTTATGTATTTTCTCCCTCAGTCTCTCTGTTCTTGTGTCTTGGTGAGGTGGGCTTTGACTGACTCAGTACTGTAACACATATTGCCCTCATACATCTCTGGTCCCTAATGGACAGACAAATGGAAAATCTTAACATCAGATTCATCGTGAGCAATCCATTACCACTGTATCTCAAAGCCAAAAAAAAAAAAAACATTAAAAATAAAAGGTCTATTTTTCCAGGTTCAGCTATATCATCATGATGATCAGTGGAAAGTAAGTCCTTCAGACTTGTGACTTCACACTGTCTCTCTAGTGTATGTATGGGTGTGTGTGTGTGCATGTGTGTGCGCGTGCGTGAGTGTGCTGCATGTGTGTGAGATACTATTGCATGATAATAAATAGCATTCCTTTGTGACAGTCACAAAGGGAAGAAATGTTGAAAAAGGTCACAGTAGAGATGGCGTACACAGCCAAACCTTTGAACATCAGAGTAACATGTGGAACTAATGAGATATCCATAACAAGCCAAGCCAAGAGATATCCATAGAGCAAATAAATGCATAAACGCAGTGAAAAGGAACGATACCAGTGAAAGTGTGAGTGGAGGCCTATCAGAAGGAGAGGTACCCTGTTAAACTTGAGTTTTTTTTGTTGTTGTTGTTGTTGTTGTTGTTGTTGTTGTTGTTTTGGCGTGTTAATGCTTACACCAGTGTTTCCCAATCCTGCCCCTGGAAAAATCCCAAAAACACGGCACGTTTTAAGATTCTCCTCGTATGAACACCCCTGATTCCAATCAGATGGAGCTTGATTAGCAGAATGAGGTGCGTTAGGGAAAGCAAAGAGCTAAAAATGTGCAGTGAAGGAGTAGCAGGTCGGAGAAACGCGGGTTTAAGGACGGCTGCTGGTGCGAGCCTGACAGAACATTATTAATTGTAGTGCTTAACGTTTACCATCCATGAAATGGTTCCTCACAGTTCTTGACTGTCAATCAAGCGGAAGGTTTCGCTGAGCGCATCATATTGTGTATGTGGCATGCTAAGCTCGTTGGCGGTGTTCGGTAAATTGAACCTGATGGGTTACCATTTTTCCCTGAAAAGAATTTAAGGAGCTTTAGGCAGCGTGGAGAAACACAGAGGCACTAGCTGAGCCTCAACCAGGCAGCCATAACATCTGAACAGTGAGGGAGACGCACCGTTACCTAGCGGTTTTCTATTCTTTTAGCATCTCTGCAAAACAAAACCCCGGACGTGTGTCTCTTAATCACTTTGGTCATCCGCCAGCGTTTCACTGCATACACAATTAAGCTTTCCATCAGTCACTGTACTGTATCGCAGCTGTACAGTCAACTCCATTAGCATTTGTTCTCACATAGCAGATATAGCCCATTGAGAAATCCTCAACAAACAAGTGATTTCTCTGCATTTAACGAGAGAAATCTTCCGGCTTGTGTTTTCCTCCTTTCACGGCCACCGCATCGACCGGCGGTAATAAAAATTCTATTTTACATGAGAAAAAGTGATTTGAATAAAAAAAGTTAAAAAAAAAAAAAAAAAAAAAAAAGCAAATCATGCAGACCAATGAAAGCACTCCTCTCACAATGTTGATTTCAAAATGAATGCCAGAGTCCCGTTTGCTGGAATAAGCCTTTATGTAAAACAGCTAAAATGCGCATGCAGTGCTTGGGGGGGCCTGGGGCAATGTTTATTTTTGTTTTAGTCCATTGTCCCCCGTTCAAGGCCAACCCAATTAAAAAAAAAAAAAGGCTACTGAGGAGGGTCTAATACCCCTCGCTTACACCCTACCTTAGATAACCGCGTACACAGTGTACACTGCGCGTGCGTGCCTGCGTGCCTGCGTGCGTGTGTGTGCGCGCGCGCGGCATTAACAACAGAACATCACTTTTGCGAAACGCCATTCTCATTTGCAAATGAAAATTGCGATGGCAGCACATGTCCAGCTGCGATGTAATTGTTTGGAAGCCCTGTGCACAAGCTGTTTTCAGATAGGAACACATGCCCTGGTTCTATGATCAAAGACAGAGAGGGGACACAAGCAATGCAAACCCATCAGTCCGGGTTCAGTCCTTTTAAAAAACAAGGCAAAGTAGACAAGTTCGTTATCAGTGCCAGACACAGCCAAGCCGTCACAAACTACGTGATTTCCTCAACAGTGTGATTACACATACACCTGAAACCTCATAGAAGACATATGGTTTATTTATAAATCAAAAGAAAGTAGGAACTGCCATTTTAACTTAATATACAGCTTTTTCACTGCATTTTAGTTAGGAGTCAAGTAGGGACAGACCTACTCCCCTTCCCCAAAGTAAAACTAAAAGCTGATTCAAACAAACCATTCTGGTAATAGCTAATAATAAAAAGGTATACATTTTGAGGGAAATAGAGCCCCTCTGGTAGGTCGGCTACAGTCCTGAATTTATGTGAATGTATACCTCCATTTCTAATCGTGAATGTTTTTGTTCATTGTTTACGCTAAAAGAGTGAGGATTTGCCCACAAGTGTGTCTCTCTCTCTCTCTCCTCCCCCTAAATTGGCTTTAAAACCACGCTGTTGTTTAACTTAGCCATGTTTATGTGCAGGTACACTTCAGAAAATTGAAAATACTGCCCCTGGCTTTGGAACGTATTTGCATTAGGCCGTTTCCCACAAGTTATGCATGCGATAGTTTTGTTTAATCTGAGCTAGCCAGCAGCTCCGAGTTTTGTTTTGTTTTTTTTTTTCCCTCTTGCGACACCACAATGGAATTCAAGATTACACGATAAGGGTCCTGTGAGCCACCTGAGTTATTTTCTTTTGTGACTGCGTAAACAGAGGTGTCAAGATTGGCGCGCGATTATACAGGCTTGACCTGATCATGCCGCTGTGGTCCTCATTAAAGTCTTATAATCAGGCGTAGCAATGAATGCTAATGTCATAATTACTCCGCCTTTCGGCAGACGCCACCTTATCAAGCAATACTCGCGGAGCTTTAAGTGTGCCAAGAGAGCTTCCATTAAAATAACTGTTCTAATTATAATTAATTTCAGTGTATAAGTTCTAAATTGGGGCATGAAAGTCATTTACTTATCTTCGAAAGAAGCCTTCGAAAGTAAAAGAGGTTTAAAATATATAGGCTATATACCGAGTGCGACGATGGAAGGTGGATCCACTTCTCATTTTGAGGAAAATTGCGATTTTTACCTTGAAGCAACAGTATAAGCGGTGATCAGCACTAAGTACGGCACTGTTTCACCGACAACGGGCCTCATTCATTTACATATTACCAGACACAGGCTTTGTATTGAGTTATTACTCAAATTAAATCTAGTGCAGGCTCCCAAAGGAAGAACACTATGAAACAGAACACAACCCTGAACATCATCTCCTAAATAATATTTACTGTTGGATCTGTCTATTTTGCTTATTGGTACCCACACAACCTTAGAAAAAAAATATGCTTGGGTAAGTGAGAGGGCCTGTATGGGAAAAATGCCTATTTAAATCTAATAATTAAAGTCGGAACAAGCCACAGTAATTAAGAAGCAATGAGGATAGAATGAATTATGAATAGCAACAGGCACGGGTTCCCAACCCGCCATGAATTTTACATAGGATCACAGTATTTCTCTGTAGCAGATGGCTACAGTGTTCCTCTCAGAAAACCACAGGATGCTTCTAATGACTAACCACTTCAGGCTTATATCAAAATACTCTGGGTGAAACTTGGCCAAGCTCATGTACTTTTCAAAGTTGCGTGACTACTGAAGTGAATCTATAAGATGGGCCTTCTTGTTCCTTGTCATTTCCCAAAAAAAAAAAAAAATCGAATGCACTGCTGCATTCCTATGTCTGACACGACGAAGAACATTCTGAGCATAGCTTTCAGTTTCTCAAGTTTTCAGCAACTGGTACTGTTCGTAATATATGTCTGATTTTTCTAATACAAAACGAACTACTTATGCTGGGGGGGGGGCATTTTCAATTTTCGTAATCACGCAGCCACAATTCCATAGTCCTTTCTAATGTAGGGGCTGATGTGTGGGTGTCTTTTTTGAAGTCTTGAAAGCCACTTGTTTGTTAGCCGCGCGGTGCACTGAGCCTCGGCGTTTTTACTCATTAAAGCTGTGCTCTCCGCGGTTTGATTGAGGTTTCACCTACACATCAGTCTCCTAATCATGTCCAATACGACTCATCAGCCATGCGCTAAAAATACGACACTGCAGAGCTCCGTCAAAAGGTGTTGGTGTCGGCACAGACACCAGGCTGCCAGCAGCTGAAAGTCGCGGCAGACGCAACAAAAAGCGACGAAGTTCCTATGCTTCCGCACGTAGGCTACTACTAATATATGTAAATTCATGCTAATATTCAATAACGAACAAAAAATCCCATGAGACAATCTGTCAGTGATGGCACTGTGTCACCAGGAAGTGTGCAACTTTGTTCGAATACACTTAAGTCAGTAAACACTGAAAGACTGTATTCATAGCAACCTGTCACCCTTTACATTCTCTTTTTCGTTATTTGTTCAATGCTCACGTCAAAAAAAAAAAGAAAAAAGGTTTAAGTTACCCGATAGAAATCACTTGTCTTTCATGTTTAATTTCAGAACTGCACTTACGTGATGTTTTGCAATGCATTTTTTTTCTCCCCAACAAACCAAACCTCCGTCAAAGCTGTCTGTCACCACCTTTGCATCTCAATTATTTATTGCTTTCAAACACTGAAATTATAAAATTCAGTCTATTGTGTCGTAACGCTTGGAAACAGCACACAGTATCACGAGAAATGCTGAACAACACGTCTTCACTCAGCAGTGAAATCAATAAAGCATGGGTCAAAACTTAATGGTCCACTGGGAAACGTATGAGAAAATAATGGGAAAAATGCAAGCAATCTCATCAGTCCTCCAAGGATTTTTTCCCTTAAAGAGATACAAGAAGAAGAAGATGAAGAAGAAGAAGAAGAAATGGCTGCAAGTTAGCTTAGAGCAGTCCTGTTTGCCTTTGTTTCTTTGGGCCAAACAGGAAGCATCTTGATGACTTTGCTGATAAACACTTGTGTCTTGATCCAGATTTTGAAAGCTGCCTGAGAAAAGCCGTTAGTCTGATTGGCCGGACTTGATGAGAAGCCTGAGGAATGGCTTCTGTCTGAGGAACTCTTCCATTTACTGATGGCTTTGATTGGGGTGATAGCATCAGTGTCTGGTATCGTGTAAATGGACTTGCCAGGGATTAGGCTGTGGAATGTGAAATTAAATTTTAAATGGAGACACTTTAGCACAGTGTAATCTGCATAATGAACTTTAAACTCTCATCATTGTACTCAGGCGAGAGCCCTCGAATGAAGGCATTTATCTCAGGGAAAGCCTGTGGCATTTCACTCTGGGTGGGGAGAGAAAAATTAATCGTTTGCAGATGGACTTGTCACAGAAAATAGTTGACCCCGCTGCTGAACCACTCATTTAAAGCTGTTTTTTTTTTCCTTGTCTCGGATGTTGTCGTTGTTTACTTGTTTTCTCGACATTTCGCGTTTGCTGCCTATCTTGTCCCCTTTACGCAGCAATTTGTAACCTGTCCATGGGGTTTCGTTTGCCACAGTTACGGGGAGAAAGTCTTCTCCACCTATGCAGCCCTGGTGGTAGTTCTGGGCATGCAGTGCATGAGGCAGCCATAACATATGTGTGTTTGTCTGTTGCAGGCAAATCGCTCTTGTTCCCCAGTTCGTCGACAGAACCAGCTTTGTCTTATTGACTTGTTTATCTCCAAGCTAAGCTTTACCCTGGGTTTTAAAAGAAAAAAAAAACACACACACACAAAACAACGCCTCCACATAATGCTCTCTGGGATTTTTTCTGCCCATTAGCGTACTCTGTCTCCGCGCATACAATACCATCATAATCCACTGATGGTTTCAACAGTGCACATAGATTATTCTAATTTAGTGAATTTAACAGATTTGCTTGTGTTGTTTGTGCATGCGGGAAAAAAACCCAAAAAAAGACAAAAGCAATACATCTCTGATGGTCGGTGTGTGACGAGCACAACAACAATATACCAAAATTGGACAATGTATGAGTCACAAATGTTGATTTTTGTTGTTGTTGTTGTTTTGCACAATTTTGTTGTTGTTTTGCGCAAACCTTTTGTTTGTTTTTTTTTTACTTGCAGTTTCACCTTTACATCCACCAATATATCTACTAGAGATATCTGCATTCTGTGCATCTCCTCGCTCCATTTTGATTGGTTGAATGCTCGTCAATCTGTTTCCTTTGGGCTCCCGTCCAGTAGTCTGATTGGTTGAGTTATCACTCCCCACCTCCCTCCCCTCCCCACACCCCCCCAACCCATACTCTGCTGGTATCCCAAACCATTGTTTGATTGGCTGAATTGTAAACACTCTGATTCCTTTCCCTTTCATTCAGCATTGTTTCAGGTATGCATTCAGCTCAGGGGGCGTGTTGCCGAGGGCCGGTGCAGGGTAGGGGAAAGCCTCAGTGTCCACGGGGCCACTCTGACAAACGGGGCGTCAGGCTCGAGCGGGCACGACTCCCGCGCTCTGACAGCCAACGCTCATCCCTCAGGTGACATATGGCCAAACCAGCCTCAAGGAGCAGGGAACACCGGGATAAAAGGAACTTGATGAAATGCATTCAAGGTGAAATGATAGAGCGTATTTATTCCCCCCACCCCCTTTTCCCTGTCCGCCCTCGGGGGGATTTCTCGGATTTCAGCAGGTCGTTTTTGTCCGTGGAACTCGCTCGCTTTGCCGGCCTCCCAGTTCAACCATCCTGCCGCGGCAGGTTCCGCAGAAACAATCCACCATTTCGGCTCCATAGTCTGCAGCCTCAGCTGTCAATGTTTACTGAACTGTCTTTAAATGCTTGCTTACCCTGGCCATGTGTGTGTGTGTGTGTGTGCGTGTGTGTGTGTTTGGCTCCATGTCTGCCTGGCTTTGTCTGCAAATGACTATCTATTCCAGTACCTCATTTCCCTCAGTGTGTTAGGCAAAGCAATCTGAAAACCCAATCTGTAATCTTACAAAGCATTATCCTTCGTGGGTGCACTGTGATGGTATGGTATGCCTTCGTCTCCAGAGCTATAAAAAAAAAAGCCATTTCATTTCTCCCTGAGGATTAGGCTGTGGAAATAATGTTCTTGAGACGGGGGGGCAGGTGGGGGTGGGGGTGGGGGTGCGCGGGGGGCACGACAAAAAATCCCCTCAGGTGAACTGACACACCTGTCTATCAGGGCTGACAGAGAAAAAGCCCCAAAGTGTCCCAGCGATGAACCTCTTATCGCTGGAGAGAGCGTTTCGCCAGATATCATTTCTCATTCTGAAGCTCTCTGAATTGACTCCTTTTCCACTTATCTGTACGGGAACTAGCCAGCAATATCCTGTTTTTTTTCTAAACAAGTAAACTTGCACTGTCTGTCGATCATGTCAAGAAGAAGAAAAAAAAAGATAGAGAGAAACTTACTTTTCAAAAAAAAAAATATATATATATAAATTCTTGGCAACGTACACCTTTTGCACTTGCCCGAGTTTCTCCCTTGGTGGCCCAATAAAAATCACTCCAGAAGACTCTAGGTACTGTATGTATATACATGCAACAGTAACCTAATTAAAGACCCGCGAACAGTAGTGGAGCACACAGAGTGAATTTCTAATGCCTTTACAAATCAGCCCCAGTGATGTCCTAGACAGACACTTCATTATCCTTCTAAAATCTAATCTGGATTGTTAAAGAAAGCGGACAAGACTAGCGTAATTCACCAGGGACCAGGAAAAACATACAATGCACTTCTTATGTCAGTGTAGGAAGACCACACATTACTCATCACCTCACACGGAGCTTTATAACTTTGTTTTTAAATTCTTTTGATAATTTCCCCTCGTGAAATAATTGACTACATAATTATATAATTTAATGACATAATGATTAATTATATAATTATAAAAATAGTCAAAAGGGCACAAATGCCCTAAAGAACATTTGAAATATTTGAAAGAATGGACGGCAAGTTAGAAATCGCAGAGACGCATACAGTGAGGACAATTGAGAGCTTCAATAAATTAGCACGTTCAGAAATTTTAATTAATATCCAGTTTGTGTCTTTTTTGGCACAGAGCTGTTAACACTGTTCGACTTCAGATGCAGGGAGGGGTTTTTTTTGTTGTTGCTGTTTTTTTTGGAGGGGGGGGGGGGGTTTGGCGCATATCTGAGTTGACTTCCAACCCCCTAATTGGATTTCCTGCTGCCAGTGCTGCACTAGCAGAGCTGGACAAGAGCCAGTCAGCTGCATCTTGGTTTTGCTCCTTCAAGCTTCACTAGTTCAGAGATTTTGACTCATTACATTTGTGCAGGGAGAGTCTCCCACGACGTGGGGGTTCTCGCAGCAGTTCTGCTCTGGGGGTGGGGTGGGGGGGGGGGGGGGGGGGGCACAGGTGAAAACTCCGCAGCCATAAAGTCATTTCTGAGCTTACACATACTCTTGGCGGCTGTGCGGCATTATTTACGGCTTTGCAATTTCGGACAGATTGCTTTCCGAAATGTGTTTGTGTGTGTGTGTGTGTGTGTGTGCGTGTGCGCGCGCATTATGCTGTGAATGGATGTGTGTGTGTGTGTGTGTGTGTTTGTGCATTATGGTGTGTATGTGTCAGTGTGTGTGTGTGTGTGTCTGTGTGTGTGTGCACATTATGCTGTGAATGGATGTGTGTGTGTGTGTGTGTGTGTGTGCATTATGGTGTGTATGTGTCAGTGTGTGTGTGTGTATGCGTGTGCGTGTGTGTGAACACACATAGTGTTCATGTGTCTACTTATATGTGTGTGTGTGTGTGTGTGTGTATGTATGTCTGTGCATGTGCAAAGGGATTACGAAGAATTTTATTCCGTCTCCACACAAAGCTTCCAGAAAATCTGGAATTTCAACATGTCATCTTTCAGGAGAATGGTTGTTGGTATTTTCAGTATTCCACCGATCTATCTGACTTTTCCAACTTTTCAAAGTGGCCAAATATCCACGCATTAATTGCATTTTCGTAAACGCATAATTAAATAAAGTAAATATAAACATGTTCACCCATCATGCTTAGCCTTATTTAGCTTTATGAATATTCAAACCCCTGAATATAGCTGCATTTGCATATTACATATTGTGTCGTTTTTGCGGTCGCTTTGGTTGCTTTGGTTAATTTCACGTATCTTGGAACATACGAGAGAAGGAAAAAAAAAACTTCCTCTGCTCGGCGGAAATGTGGTGAGTGAGATGAGTGAGATTCGGCAGCTTCTGTGGTTCTGCACGTGTGTCACAGACATGCTGGCAAAGAGTCTTGATTCAGCGCTGCGTGTTGTCAGTCAAGACCATCAAACAGTTGACTTTGTTCTGCGGATGAAGGTGAGCCGTGATCTGCTTTATGTCTAGCTGTACCGCTCAGACGCTCAGAAATTGAAGAGACGGACCATCTGTTCCTCAGTTCCAAAAAGCTTACCAACCCGAACCTCCTCCTTCTATCCAACTCGTGCTTTGACTTTCTCCCGTTCAAAAAGCAGCATCTGCCAGGAATCAGCAGACTTTTGAACAGCTTCAGCCGTATTGATGTAAGACCCGTTCGCAATGGCCTCCTTTCTAACCTGTGTGATATCGTTTCCAGTGATCCTCACCTTGTCAGACAAATTGTTTATCCATACCGTACAGGAATACCGTTTCAATCTCAGAGCTACTGCTAGTGCCCAGCTGTTCCCTCAGTTTATTTTACTGAGCTTTACAATACCCCACAGACCGTTAACAGAGCTGGGTTCCTGCACCGTGTTTCACCAGCCTCACAATGAAGCTAGGAAAGAGTTAGAGGGAAATGGACGGCAACAGAAAAAAAAAAAGGCCCTGGATGCGTCGGGATATTTTAATCATGTTATTTCAAGAGCGGTTCGTCCGAACGGCAAGAGTTTGCATGAAAGTAGTCCAGTGCAGTAACGACAGGGCGTCGGCCTCCGGCTATGAGACAGGGTTAAAGAGTCAGTTTAGCGTAGTCAGTGATGCAGGGGCAAAATCCCCCTGCAGCCCCCCAAAAAAAACCCATTAAGACTTCAACTCTGTTCAGTTCAGAATTTAAGCCTGTTAACCTTCTGCTATGTCTACGATGGCTTTGTACTCAGACCATTACTTTATGGGTTGACTGGCAGGCTCTGACTGGCAGGCTTCTCAAGTATCTCGCCAATGAAGCCAAACATTACGGAAAGATCTGTGATACCTCAGAATGACTCAGTGAAGGACGAAAAACAAAGAGAAATCAATAGGCAGCTCATTAATAATTCTCTGCGTATTTTATCCACTACGACGTGAAAGCGTTTTAACCTTAATCATTCAGATAAATACATCTGTCATGTATCTTACTAAATAGGTGTGTTTTGAAGGTGTAAAGTGTATGTAATTAGAAACAGAATGTAAAATTACCTACCATTTTGTTTTGTCATTACCCCCCCCCCCCCGTTTTTGCATCCTCTTTCCTGTTTCTCTGTTGTTCCACACTTAGTCATTTTGCGAACAAAGCGTTGTTACAAGATATGTAATTAGGCCTGGTCATGTTCTGAGAGCGAGGAGAGCGCGTGGTTACGAGAGCGCGAGCGGTATCCCAGCCTCGAGCCCAGACGCGTTCGGCACGTCTGACACGAGGGTTCGTCATTTGATTGCCAGTCGGTAAATGTGGAGGTGACAGACAGGACCGGGGGCGTAAATGTAGCCCTGCTTCAGGCAGAGGCTCTCAGGCGTCGCTGTGTTCCCACCACAGAGGTTTCAGCAGGCGCTTTGTGTAAACACTACCATATTAACACCCTCCCCGATCCGGAAGCCAACACCGCGTTTCAGCCGAAGAAACAACAGTAATAATACTACAAAGAATAACAAAAAAAAAGAAGAATGACAATAATGATAATGATAATAATAATAATAGTAATAAAAATAATAACAATGATTTTTCTCGCAGTAAACACCTCGAGTCATCGGTGAGCTGGGCTCGGGCTATGGAGGCGCTTCAGCGGAATTGAAATGTGTGGGCCGCGGACAGGGGGAGTGCATGATGAAATCGGCTTGGCTAACAGAGCAAAACTCTGTCTGCAAGCCCCCCCCCGAGAGAATTCGCTTCCCACGTGGAAGGGGAGAAATTCCACTGAGGCTGTTTTGGGCACGGACCGTGAATGACTCCTTTATGGTTGTCATCTTCACATAAACACCACATTTTTTAGTTTGACTTTCTTACTTCTTTTCTTTCTTTCTCTTTTTTTTTCTTTTCTTTTTTTTGGGGGGATAATACTTTTCTGCATTCTCCATGCGGCGACCACTTACGTTATGCAAACTCTTCAGTCTTTTCTAGTGTGCGAACCTTTTTGCCATTCATCATTATTAATACGCTACAGTAAATATCCTTCTTGATAGATTGTATAATTACATGCAAAACATTTGCTTAGCAGATTAGCAAGCTTGTGAATTAAATATTCATATCCGTGCCTAACTGTCAGGCCAATCATGTGCAGGAATGTGAGTCATGTGACGTGATATGAATCTGGGCATCTCTAGGGTCCAGAAGCCGAAATTACTGTGTTTTTTGTTGGTGGACAAGCCCTCCCTCTCTCTCTCTCTCTCTCTCTCTGTGTGTGTGTGTGTGTGCGTGAGTGTGTGTGTCAGAGAGTTTGATGTCTTCTCTGGAGGCCTAGGAGAGGTGCTAAATTCTCCGTGTGATCTGCCTGTACGAAGGAGAGGCGATGGCTTTGATTTCACATAACTTCATTGTTTTCAGATCAAACAGCTGTTCAAAGAAAGCTTAACACAGTCGATACAAAAAAAAAAAAAGTAATTAAAATTCTGCTTGTATTTCCCATGTAAAATCTAAACGCGTGCACTATCAAGACACGATCCACTGTTCCTCTGATCCATGTTTAGAATAATTGGTGGATGTTTATTTATCGATTTGTTGATATCCTTTTTTTACTCTGAGGGTTTCTGAGAGACTGGTTACGAATGGTGTCATATAGGTAACATAACACCACACACAGCTAATTCTTATTCATTAGACAGCCTGTCTCAGATTCAGAGTCTAAAATGATACATTCCTCCTCAACCTTTTAAGGTGCTCATGTAATATCAAGGACCCTCAAGGCACTGTGTGCTTTAGTAGATACCTTATGTGTAATCTGTCCTGTGTTCGGTCTTGGGGGTTCCAAGTCCCTCATTAAATTCAATTATCCACCACGCTAACAAAAAGGTAGATTTGTTCATAAATTTTGTACATCTTTACACACAAGTGAGCGTTGAGCACAGCGTTATTTTGAAGCGTTTTTGAGACGAGGTGTCGTTGATACGCATTGTTAAATTCCTGGACTTTTAAAAAAGGAGAGCGAAAGAAAGAGCATCCGTCAAGTCAAGCTTTCTAGAAACATCAGACAGCATCCATTTCTCAGGCATGCGGGGATGTACAATTATTCTCTCATCTATGAGATTTATAGACCCGCATAAAGACACACTGTCACTGTGCTGAATGCCAATTCCACAGCGCAGGACTAGAGATAATATATGAGGGTACCGCAAAACCGCTTGTCGACTATAAAATACATGTGTTTGCATTTCCAAAATTACTCAAAGGGAGAATGACTGTTAAGAATAAAATACATAGAGAGACAGAGAGAAAAATGTTTATGACTTTAACAGACTGTGTACTATCAAAGAATATTCACCCAAAAAAAAAAAAAAAACGAGAAATATTATGAGTTTGTCTCTGTTTGACGCGCTGAAGCACAAACAGAATAGATTGGGAACAGGTTGTTTAAACTGCACACTGTTCAGCCATCTGCCAGCATTTCAAAAAATGACGATGAAATACGCTGTGTGGCTTCTATATACACACACACTCACACACACACACACACACACACACTCACACACACTCATACACACACACACACATATATATACACACATATATAAATCCTTTCCTCCATTTCTTCTATAGGCGTGGAGATTGAGGCCTGATTTCCTGCACCAAGGCAGATAATGATATCGGTGTGTGTCTGCAGGAGAGAGATGAAGAGACTGGTGGGCTCCTGTCTGGCGATGGATCCTGTGCGTGCCTGTGTGTGTCTGTGTGTGTGTGTGTGTGTGTGTGTTGCGTGTTTGGTGAGAGATACGAACGCTGAGGTAAGCAGAGTTGCCTAACACATTGCGGGACGCGGCGGCGAGAGAGGGAGAACGGCATCGCACAGACAGCCTCACTTATCTGCATGGCCGATTTAATGACACCCAACGCGCTCGGCCCTCGGTCCAAACAAATCAATGTGACTCCCTCCTCAGTTCGTCTGTCAGTGGCGATTGTAAACCATGACTCAATTCAACAGCGGTATGAGTGTGCCCAGAATGAAGCGATATATCTGCACAGTTCCCCTTGCTCCCATCCCAAAAAAGTGAGAGTTTCTGTTGTTTTCACGATGTTTGCAAAATGACAAGTGTAAAGGTTTGCTCCAGTGCAGGACCCAGGTACTGCAGCACTCCGTCCCTGCTGGTCCTTAGAGCTGTCCGTCATTCTTTACGTTTTAGTCCGATACAGACAGAACAACTCTGATATCTGCGTAAATATGTTGCAGTTCATGAATTCTAATCGATTTTGGACTGGCCACTACAGTTCACCCACCAGTTAGCCAGTGCACTTCACAGTGAGGCGTTGAGAGTCGTTCCATGGCGACCTTAATACGTTGCAGTTATTGATGTCTTTATGTAGTCTTTGTTCGAGCAAAAAGCTGGCAGCTTCCCCAAGCATGCCTGCACTAGGAGGGTGGAGAAGCACTTTTTTATTTTCTTGGCAATTGAAATCCTTTCTTCCCCCTTCTGAAGGCTCTTGTGCTCCATCAGGGGACGACAATGAAACATAGCTGTTCCATTTCTCTCAGCAGAGGAGTGCCGGAGTATTATCTGCGCGGTTGGACCTCCCTTTGACACCACAGGGGCAAGTACTGTCCACTCCACAAAATACCCAGCATTCAGGTATATGAACCCCAAGCTCTTATTGGGTTCCATAAAGGTCTAACGCCACTGGTGTAGTGGGAAGCCTATTAGACCACCGCCACAACTCAGACAAATGTCAACTTCAGAGAAAATAACTATGTTCAATCAAACTTACAGAGGACATTGTCTAAGCTTAGGAGACAAGGCTCAGACAACAGTTTGAGGCTATCAGTAAAGCTATTGTCACAAAGTCCACTGCCTTGTACCTAGCCCTCATCTCAAATCTATCCCCTTTTTCATAGAGATAGACCACAAAAAAAAATGGAGCGATATTTTTTGAGATGACTAAATCAATATTAAAACTTCTCTTGTCTTAGCAGATACTGATACTTCTCAGTCACACAGACAGATGGGAATTATAAGGTCAGATTCCAATAGGGGGAAAACAATCTGGTGCTCCCATCGAAAACACTACCAAAGACCATTTTTAGATGGTGATTCATATGACTGGAAGAAATTTAAGATCCTCAAAACCAACTAACCTCGTCATTAAAGTTTTGACAGTCGGGTAGCAAGTTTATGCAATAAAAAAAAAAAGCCAAGTATAGCAAGTAATGTCAGCATTAGCACAGTAAACAAGTCGTAACCAGTTAATTTTAAGGTCTTAACTGAGTGCATAGGTATGTGAGACATGACCACACCAATGGAAAACTAGGATAAACAACACCATTCAGTCAAAGAGATGTAGATATTGGGATTCTATAGACGACAGGACATTTGGTCAGTCCCCATCAACAAGCTTTCTGGTATGTAATACAGGACATGTCACCTAATGTGAGCCAGGTTTCTGACAGACATGTCTATTTCACCAGGTCCAAATATTTGAAAATGGTTTTACATGTATTATTACATCAGATACATTGTAAAACTCACAAGTAATTATTTATAGAAATACAGAGAGATTTTTTTTTAAAGTTTCTTTTATATGAGTGAAATATATAGTGAAATTTGCATAGTATTGGTCTCAGCGGGAGTACTTTCCCCACAAGGTTTCTTTTCCCCTTTGAAGCTGGAGCCTGTGAATCCCCCTACGTCTGTTAGGCATCTTAAAGAATGCACTCTAAAATGTGAGGAAAATAGTCGTTGGCCATATTCCAGGTTCATCAGTCTTGAAAAAATGGAAAATTATATCAGAAATCCCTTCTGAGGACTCAAAAGTCATGATAACCTACGTCTAACAAAAGAACAAACTGCATCAGCAAAGTATAACTCTGGCTGAGACTAGAAGCTCTTAAAGATAAACAAACACTTAACAGGGCAATTCCTAAAAACCACAGAAAAAATTGAGCAGAGACCCAGTCTATACCTCAGTGACCTGGTCTCAAACCAGTAATATGGTGCCATGAACTTTATAAAGCTGCTGTTTATTGTAGGATTCTCATTAAGACACCGCTGCTAATGTGAAACACTGTTTCATTTGGTTTAATGAGGAGAAAACCTGGAGTCCTCAGAAATTAAACGAAACAATTTAGCCTGCTGAGTAGTATTTCCCAGTTGTTTCGCTCCACTCCTTGCTGAGTTTGTACATGAGTAAACACAAAGGAGAACTTCAACTTAAATTTGCTGCCCCCAACCTTGTGGTGACAGATCATAGGCAACCATCTCCTGGGGGTCGCTAGTTATCGTCATAGGTCTACATGGTCGACCAGAGGTCAAGGAAAGACATACATTTACAAAACTATTTCAGGTGTCCATGTGGCAAGCACTGATTCCTCAATATGTTCCTATTAACCAATATTATACAGCTCCCCACGCACAGACTTAGTTGAATTTGGGAGTGTTTTCACGAACGCCAGGATGAAGTCAAATATCGTCTTCAGTTCCTCTAATCACCATATGCAAACAGGGTTGAACTTTTATCGCCGAGTTTATTTCCACCTACTTTAACACAGAGAAGAAATTGGAGCCTTACCCTCCTTAAGTGCAGTCCCGCCCCCTGAAGCTCTTAAAATTCGTTTAACATATTCAGAGGAGTGAAGCTGCTCTAAAGGTAAATGGCGGGCCCAAGTCCTCACTGATTTGCAAAAATTCATATATTGATTGGTGTTTCCGTCATTTTGTCTTGTCCCCCCCCCCGTGTGTCAATAGAGACTTCCCCAATTATCACTGCCTCCACAGAGAACCCCTTTTCCTGACAGATTCTCTCGATTTTTGAGTCCCAGCAGTGGAGCCATCTCTTCATCAGTTAACATCTGATCGGCATTAGAGCAGACAGTTTGTGTATGACAGAGCATTCACTGCTGCCTGCGCCACAAACCAATTATCTCTCACCATCCACAGAGAAATCCTTGTCTCCTCTGAAGGGTGTGTCTGAGAGTATCAATGACAGCAAATATCCACTCACAGAGGGTCGCTTTTCTTTTTTTTATTACCCTGAAGAAGCACTGACAGCAGCCTACTTGAAGGCCCAGAGTTTCATCTCCTTCAGACCAACTTCAGACTAGGTGACCCTTATTATATGTGTGTGTATATATATATATATATATATATATATATATATATATATATATATATATAAATTCCATTTGCAAAGACAGTGTGCCTTTTGGTGTAGGTATTTCTGTTACATTAATTGCCAACTTGCCATCACATGTAAAATTGAAAAGAAACATCCGGTAATTATCTAAAATCAACAGGCCAATATTTGGGTTGTTATGGTGGTAGAGAGTTGGGAGAGAAACCTGAACTTTCAGAGATGATGATGATGATTATAACAATGATGATGATGATGACAATGATTTTTTGGTTATAATTATTAGTATTGCTCATTCATCACAACATTTCATTAGGTTGGTTATTATTATTATTATAATCATTATTATTATTATTATTATTATTATTATTATTATTATTATTATCATTAGACTAGTGAGTATTGAAAGCCCTGTCTTGACATCATTTATAGAATTACGTTTTCTGAGACATTTATTGGAATCCATCCCTTGTATTTACATTTTATTAATTGTGAATTCGCAAATTTGGAAGATGATCAAGAGCTTGAGTTTCATAATTGCGTGATGTGCATGAATTGAATATGTAATAATATCCATGATTGGAGCTCTCATTTTCCCCTGCTGCCAAACCTCGCGGGAGATAAAGGAGCGAGTACCGATGGGACCAATGGGTACAATTACCAGATAATTCCTCAGTCTGTCGGGGTTTGTGAAGTCCAGACGATTTGCCAGGTCCTGCTGCCATTTAGTCCTCTGAAAACTTACAGCTCTACATGAGGCATGAACACGGAAGCCTTGCAGTTTCACGATATGTCCAACCACATCAGTATCTTCTATCGGTTCCTCTCCTCTGATTTTTCTACATCACATCTACAAGTTAGTCCTGCCCAGCAAGGTACGGGATGATAGAATGCTATAACATCACCCAGTAAACACAGTTGGGTCTTTTAAGTGATGAAGAGTGATTATTAAGTTATTTTACTCGCTCACCTATGTGACTTACTGCTCAAAACTACACCACTGGATGTAATTTGCTTTTAATAATATTTGGTGCTGTGTTATGCAAAATGTCTTGTAAGGGACTCCAAGTATCTTTTTGCCATGTGGCCGTATATTACATCAGCTTTCCATCATAAATCTTGCATGGAGCCTGGAACACGGATTGACTAAGGCAAAACATGTCGTGTTCTGAAATTTCAGAAGTGCCGTGCCACAGAAACACAACCAGAATAACTCCATAACGCAGTCCACAGTCTAATTATGAAACGATACGAATGTCAAAAGCTGCTAACGAAAATGTTGCATTGGATAATGGCTGAGTTTGCAAGTAGATGCAATGTGCTGACTTCTCTTCCGACAAAGAAGTTTCTTGCTTGTTAACTGTGGCACAAAATCACAGAATTCACACCGCATGACAATTCAGATCATATGTTGCCCTAATTGAGAGAGAAAGGAGAAAATCTTGAGACTTGAGGATGAATCAAACCGTTCCTTTTAGTGAAACATTTAGCCCACTTCTGTGGAACAAAATATCTGATGTGAGAACAGCAGATGGTGAACATCGAGACTGCTCGTGCTTTACAGAGGGAACTTGTGAATCCCAAGTCCCTTAGCAATGCCCAAGTCAGAAGATTCCCTTCATCTGCTCCACTCTCCAAGTCAATTACTTATGACTCTTGGCTGAAGAGGCGCAAAACAAGACTCGAGCACCTGGCTTTGATTTTTTTTTTTTTTTTTTTTTTACATGACAAAGTTGAAGTACTTGGCACAGAGCTTAGCAAAGATCTTGGTTGCAGCGCGAGAGCAAATTCACTCTTATCGGTGAAACTCAGGAGTGGATTTCTAAACCACGAAATTCTGCTTGAAACATGAGACCGGTGCGGTACATAATGATATATGTTTGATACTGCTTGCGCTGCTTTTTAAATGCTTTTTAGTCAAATGTCATTTTCAAGAGAGTTTTTGTTCTCTGAGGCGTTCTCTGCTGTTTTTTAATGGAGACTCAGTGGGGAAACTTTTAGGCCATAACGCTACTCGGTCAAAAACAGCATCATATAGATATGACTCAACACAACACGATGCTGAGAGTGACTGGCTATGAGTCTGAAACTCTGAAACAAAACAACATTATTGTATACAGCCACAAAATACCCCAGGGCACCAATGTTTACCATTTACAAAAAAAAACACAGGGTAACAATTTATTTAAAAAAAAAGTGATTAATGCACTGCAGCTCCTCATGCTCATTTTCAAATCACGTTAAATGTCCTGGATGGACACGTGTAAAATGTTTTTTTTTTTTTTTTTAGTTTGTTTGTTTTTTCAATGGCCTTGCTTGTTCTTATTGTTTTTGAGTGGCACTTAATTTAATGTTAACCCAGTGTTTCCAGTTAGCTCCAGTCCTGGGCGGCATGTCCTTGGCCACGTTACCTTGTTGCTGTGCGGTAGATTACACCCTCGTGAGAGCAGGTTTTGAGAGGGCTCTCAGTGATGTCACAGTTGCTTAACGAGGAAACATACTGATAATTATAATTACATGAAGCACGGAGGCGACGTTTTCACATGCATGTAATTGCAATTAATTATTCAGAGCGTTTTTATACATATTTATGTATACCACTGAGTCATTGTCACAAGGTCTGAATCAAAGCTATTCTGAAATGTTCAAAATGAGTGGTTACCTTGTTGGATGGATTCCTGTGATGTAAAGTGCATCTTGTGAGCCTTCAGCATTGTATTGATTGCCACGTGTTCTGGAGCTAATTATGCGTTTACTAAAATGCATGAATATTTCACTGATGTATTAATAACGGTTGTGAATTATCAATGTCTATTTCATATCTTTTTGCAATATGAAGAACATATACCATAACGTTTATTAAAGACAGTTTTTGATGGATGGGCACTTGAATTTGCTAGACTTTTCTGATTCCATTTGGGGGGGGGGGGGCGCTCTGCTCTGGAATTTTACCACTTGGTAACTTCTGCTGCTGATATGAATATGATAAACACCCCTTTAAGAGCAACATTAAGGTGCACAATTTCATGGTCTGGATAAAGATTTGAAATGTGAGATGTAATGGAGCACTGAAGTATTCCGTGCATAATTCATTCCAAACACAATTACGATACAATCATGGAAGAAAAAAAAAAAACAGACTGTCAAAATGGCGGCAGATATACCTAATGCAGGAATTAGTGTCATGGTAACTTGTGCATGCATATATCATTTGGGGTTTAAGACTAATCACAAGATTCTTACAGTAGCTAAAGGGTTGAATTCGTACGCAGGATGTGAGGATGACAAATATGAATTTCTTCATCGTTTTCTGTTAAGGGCTGGTTTCATTCTTCCGTCTGTGACTCTATACGAAATAATTGAAGGCGGTGTGAGTCAGTTCTGATGAAAACTAGCTCTCTTTCATCAGCCGTCTCTAAATGACCTGTCGAAGTCCGAGCCAATGATGTTTAATTCAGCGCGAGGCGGCATAGCACATTCCAGAGAGAAATTTAGCTCCACTCTGCTTTTTCAAGCGCACCTGCCAAATGATGATGGATCCTTTTTCTATGATTATCGTAGAAGTTTTTTACTACGCTGGCAAAAAATAAATAAATAAATAAATGACTTCAGTCATAGCTCTGCAAGGGAAAACTTAGAAAATCTAAAGGCCCCGGTCAACCATATCAATTGTAAAACCGGTTTCCAACATCTGAAAAGATTCAGATAAGTTTCTGATATGACATGGCCAGCAAAGTGAAACCATCTGCCAATGCTCTGCATGCCTGTGTCTCCATGGTACCTTTCAAACGTGTCTTAATATAACCACATTTAATTGGGAATCCAACAGAGAATGAGCAACACTGAAACTTGATAACTTTTGTCACAGAAGAGTGATCTACTCGAAGATTTGCATTTGTCTAATGTGTGCTATTTAATATTCACGAGGCATGATTTTTTTTTTTCCCCAGAGTGCTGGGTGTTGCACCCAGAAAACACAATGTTCTATGCAATGCACTTTTGTTATCAGTTTTGTTATATTTTTTTCTTTTGTTTTTGTTCTTGTTTTTTGCTTTCACCAGGATCAGAACTGTTCTCACTGGTTCGTTGCATGCATTTTAAACAACCATACATGTGAATTACAGTTTTTTATTGATTCTTTCATCCATTGTGCGATATCCACATTTCTTAGCAACTCTGACAAAGCAGAGACATTAAAGGCTTTGTCTTTTTACAGATGCATTATGAATTTATTGATTCCAAAATCACGCTAACTTAGAGGTAGCTACACACACACAGAGCTATAAAACAACAATTAGCTTTATGCTGTTGACTTTTCAACAGATGAAAAAAGTCTATTTTGAACATGTAAAAGCTCCTTCCACAGATTTTAAAAGAAGATAATTAACTAATCTGTTTGGATTAGGAAATATAAATTTGTATGTGCACTTCATTTTAGCTACTGTTTACCAACTAATTAGTCAGTCACAAAGACACAAACTGTAGGCTAGTATGATAAGCTAACAGCAGTTAGCTTTCTGATCTATCTGAAAATGCTACTGATTTTTTTGTTGTTGTTTTATCTATGAATTAATTTCAATCGCATTTGTATTTAAGTCAATGTGTTCTTTACTGCTAGCATGATGTGTATCCTGGTGTAGTAAGAAAAGATAAAACAGGAAAGAGAACAGCCATAAACCAAGGAAAACCGAAAAGAGACACTAGTAAGGAACACACAAGTGGACAGGACTGCGAACAATGGCCCAGATCGAGAGAGACAGAAAGAGAGAGAGAGGCAGAACCTGCAAGCGAGAGAGAGAGAGAGAGAGAGAGAGAGAGAGAGAGAGAGAGAAATAGGCAGAACTTGGAAGTGAGAGAGAGAGAGAGAGATGGCAAACGAGAGATTTAGAACGGGAGCAAGGGTGATTCCCACTGGGAAAGCAAGAAGCAGAGAGAGAGAAGGGAGCTATCTGGAGAGAATTCCAAAGGGAGATGAAGAGGCAGAGTGAGGCTGAGACAGAGAGACGGACGGAACATGAAGAGACGTCATTCTCAACCCGTTACGACATCAGCTCTGAACCGTGGAGCATGTCAGCATGCACAAAAAATTCCAGACACGTCTCTAGACCTCAGAAGCTCTCTGTCACATCCTACCCTGCCCAACTTGAATATGTTATGGTTAATCTAAGATTTTGTATGTGGGTGTGTGTGTGTGGGGGGGGTTTAATAACAATGATGTTGACTGTGACTGGGCAGCCCAAAATAATGATAAGTCACCATGACAAAACACCAACATCAACCTCTGGAATCACCCTGTTACGATTTGCATAAATTATTCCATGAGACATATTGTGATAAATGCCATATTTGCTATGCATTCATAAACATACCAATGAATCTCTTTTAAGACGTGTTTTTGTTGTTGTTGTTGTTGTTGTTTTTTTCCACGGTCAAGCTGTATGGAAATTACAATACGAAATCTGCTCAGACATCTGTATGAGTTATGGACTGTTCACTAACACTCCGGTCGTCCTTAAAACACCCTTGCGATTCACAGAGACATACAAGATAAGAAATGACCGTTAAAACGCAGATAAACTGTGGACTGTTCACACAAAGATTAATTGTGCATATCTTAATGAGCCTCAAGTGTGCACAAGACAAGGCCACATATAAAACTTTGTAACCAAGAAGGAAAGATAACGCAAAAAGCACGTCGAGGTTTTCAAACCCTGTGTGCACCCCCAGACTGTTCGGGTTTTATTAGGATAGTAGAATAAAAAATAGTTTATTCCATTTTATTTTATTGAGATAAAATGTTCAAACAATAATTTGTCTGTGACCGCTTTATGTAAATACATAAAACAATTATAGGGGTTTGGCTGATGGAAAAAAGGAACGCGAGTGGCTTTAACTGCGGCTGCTCTTTTTATCAACCGGCCCGTCCACGTTTGGTCATTTCAGCCTCTGGTCGAGGAGTTTTAAAGGACTTTGTGTCGTTCGGGGAGGTGCCGAGAGCGCCTCGGCAGTCCATGGACGAGCGTCTTGGTCAATGACAGAGGAGAGGGAGGGTCAGTTTAAGACAGAGTGGGAATGGATGAAGTCTGCCGAGAGAAACTATCCACCTTTTCTGGGCTACGGTCCAACGATAAAGCCTAGGACAGAATGACAATTATCTTGGATCACCTGAACTGGTACATCTCTTCTGAAACAAAAACACCAAATAAGACTGAAGTGGGAAATAAGTATACAACTGGGTATTACGCAAAGTGAAGTCACTATGGGAAAGAACTCTATTAAAGCCTGGATGACAGAATGTCCCTTCATTTACATGATAAAACTATAAACCATAAATAAGTAAATACATACATACATACATACATAGATACATACATTACTAGGGCTGTAATGGTACGCAAAAGTCACGTTTTGGTACGTACCTCAGTTTTAGGTCACGGTTTAGTACGGTTTTGGAACAGTGAAAAAAGACATGCAAAACATGAAATTTCTTTTCATTCATTATGCATTTACTTGTGAACTTATAAACTTGCACAAGCTTGTAAACAGTGGCAAACTGGCCATGATTTCCAGCTTGCACTCCACTGTGTTTTTTCCATGTTGTTTCCATATGCACATTTGGATGATGCTGTCTCAATGGCGTAATCATGTTCGTACTGCCAGCGACATACCCGATTTCAGTTGAACAATGCCGGCACGCTGCCTTCGTCTTATTCACTTGTCTTTGCCCATTGCTACTGCAGTTCACTGGAGAACCAAAATGTTCCCAAACAGGAGACCTGAAGGACGAGGGAGGGTCCTCATCATTGAACATGTGGTAATTCAGTTGCTAAGTTACGGCTCCGTAGCGGTGGCATTGGGGGGGGGGGGGGGGGCAAGATCATTACATTAGACTGTGGACGTTTGTATCGCGGTTTCGGTCTCAGTTTCAGAATCGTTACACCTTTAATACATACATACATACATAGAAAACATCTTGGTAGCCTCTGAAGTGATAGTTTTCTGAAGTCTGATGGGAGGCTTCATACAAATTAAATGTATTAATGTCTTAAGACACTGATACATTAAAACCAGTTCGTTACAAATGGGTTGAAATACTTCATTAGTAGCAGTGTTTACTTCCTGGCATAAAAGGCCAACATCATCTTGTCTGGAACAGTAGCGGCTGTGTTGGGGGGGAGCACTGCTCATCATGTGTCTTGGAGCACTGGGCTCTGGGATAAAAAACAGTAAGACTAAAACGACTGCCTTTCTACTCCTCCAATCATCAACACCACCAAGAGAGTCACTACAATAAGCCCAGGGCTTAGACTTTTTATCTCTACGACACAATTACAATTTTCCCTTTTTGTGTGTGTGTGTGTGTGTGTGTGTGTGTGTGTGGCAAGGAGGGATCATGCAACAAAATCCCAGGCTTCTCATTAGCACGAGAGGTGAGGATGTTTTTCATTTGACCTCAGAGAGCAATTAAAGCTGCCAGCTTTAGTACTCGAACTCCGGCGACGACGCAGTGTGCTTCGCAACACCGTCATCTTAACGGTGTGACTCAGCTAAATATTACCGCGAGCACCAGCACACATTAAAACGCCACAAACAAAGAGCGGCGTCTTCTCCACCAAAGACAGCGTAATGACAGAAAGAAAAGACTAACAGTTAGCGAGGGGTTTCTGAGCTTGGTAACGGGGGGGGGGGGGGGGGGGGGGGTTGTGCAAGGGTCATGGAAAAAAAGGAGTTTCAGATATTGGTAATCGTAAAAAACACGGTCATTTATTCTGTTTGTGACATTAACATTTTAAAGATCTTTTTTTTTTTTTCCCCAAACAGATATACAATCTGAAGTGAACACACATAGCTGACGAGGCAACTGTCTGAAAAGGTCAAATCTTAGCCTTCGTCTTTGGCTTATTTTCTCCGGAGAGAAAAAGGTAAACAAACGGACTCAGAAAGCACTACGGCCCTGTACCTCAGATTTCTGAGAGAATAATGAATACCGAATGGCTCAAAACAAAAAAGTAAAAAAAGGCTCAGTTCATGATATTCTATTGGCCGAGCGCATCATAAGAGCGTTAATGAAGTTAGAGATATCTGGTAGTAGCCGCTAGTGTTGCTCGAAATGATTCTTTTTTTTTTTTTTTTAGCGATTCAATTCGTTTTATTCGGTAGGCTAAAATGATTCAAAGCTTTGACTCACTGATTTGTTCAATTCCATGTTCAGCAGGCAGCATAGAAGATCTGTAAATAGTTTTTTGATTTTATGTCATTTTAACCACCCCCCCCCCTCCCCCCACCTCACCCCACCCCCACACACCCCCCCAGTCTTCTTTGCAGGAAAACAGCACATAAATGAAATTAGATTTTAAAAAATAATGATATTTACATCAGAATATTCACTGCGTGAATTGCAACAGGCTATTGAAAGTCATATCACACGGCTGTAAAAAGTTTAATAAACAAAATAGAAAATATACTTTATGTGCAATAAATTGTGTTTCAAAAACTTGCGATTCCTCTTTGTAATGCATATAATAGCGTGAAGGGAATAACGCATTATTTAGTGTAAATATCATAACCAAATAGTTCACAAAACTGGTGTACTTTACTGAACTATTCAAATGTGCTTTAGGTCAGCAGAGGGTATTTCACATTGTAACGTAGCCTAATTACTGAATCTTTTTCACTGTGCTGGGAACAGTTCAATTCTTCAGGTCAGCAGGGGACATTTCACAGTGTAATGTAGCCTAATTACTCACTATTTTTCACTGTACTGGGAACAGTTCGATTCTTCAGGTCAGCAGGGGACATTTTCAGTCTCATAGTCAGCACAGTCACTGTGTCTTCTGTACTGGAAACCTGTCAACAGTTCCTCAGGTCAGCGGGAGGTGGTTCAAGTCTTCGTAATCATCAGATCTTTTGCATTATCTCACATCGTCAGCATAGTCCGTGAACCGCTGGCATCTGAAGGAACCATTATATGTAGAACTTGACAATGGCATTCCAAGTCGATGCGACTTCGGGGGGGATCATTGCTGAGTCTTTCAGAGTCAGTCGCATACTGTGGTCACTGGTAGTCACTATAGTCAGTGTAGTCACCTGAAGTCACCTGTGCTGAGAAGGCCAGTGGGAGCAGTTACAAGAGTTTTAGCATGTCAGCCATTGGCTAGTTGTTGTCATGAATGGACAGCTGATACAATGTTGTCATTAGCCGTTTCATAAACAGACCACTTTGTTCACATCAACGACAGGGAGACTTAGCGACTAATGAGTGCACTTTTTTTTTTTTTCAAAGTGGCAGGAACACATTTTTTAGGCCGGTGATTCAGTGCAGTCAGAGTACTTCAAAGGTTAGTTAGAAACGATTCAGTCAGTCATGTGCTGCGCATGACCAATAACAGCCGCTCTGGACGACAAGGGTGTGAATTCAGTAGAAGACGTTAGCATAGTTAGGCTTCAAAACTGACAAACATCTACAAAGTAAGCGTAGTAAGGGGAGAGGGGGTAGGAGGGTGGGCGTCTTGCGTCTGTCTGTATCTCATCCTTTTTTAAATGTCCATCCAGCACATCCATTTTAACCTGAAGGAAAATTTATGAAACCTAACAATGAACAAGTTCAAGAGAACGACAAAGTCTGTTTGACACGTAGTAAATAAAAAAAAAAAGACATTTAAAAAAAAGGACTTGACATGTAGCGAAATTTGAAGAAAAAAGAAAAGCTGCGATGTGACACCTGGTTTTTTTATAATTAATTTTCTCTGGAGGGAGAAAAAAAAAGAAAAGGTTTCACTTCATTTCCATGATGTTTGTTGAGTGATCAGTGTGGAAAAAGGAAATGCCCTCTGGTCCCTGTACCTCTGTCTCACTTATCTAACCATTACATGTCAAAACACTGTCACACAACTCAGGAACAAGGCACATTGTCGTGACATTTCTCATTAAACGATTAAATATAGAGCTGTCACAAAGCTAAGGTTTCTTTTTAAGCGATGACAGGTTAGTTAAGTGAAGCATCACTTTATTGTGACAATATCCCATACTCTATACCCTGTGTACCTACATATATATGTATGTATATGTGTGTGTATACATATATATATATACATACATACATACACACACACACACACACATATATATATATGTATATGTATGTATGTATGTATATGTATGTGTGTGTGTGTGTGTGTGTTTATATATATATGTATGCATATTTATATATGTATACACACACACACATATATATATATACATACATACATACACACACATATATATATATACCCATATATACACACATATATATGTGTGTGTGTGTGTATTTATGAGCATATGTATATACATGAATATATAAATCCTCAAACACACCTGTATGTTTTGTATTGAGGCATATTCAGTACTGACCCTAACAATGGAAGCATGGCAGTAATTTTTCATTAAATGTAAAACTAAATGGCCTTTACTGTAGAAAAGAAATGACCTAGGAACCGTGACCGTATCATCTGACTTTTTATTTTTGTCCTGTCCCATCAAAGTCAAATGTAGGTATCATAGTCTGGTCATTAAAGTGAGGTGGGGCGGGGGGGGGGGAGCCCAAATGTGTAGTGCTGCTTTTCAGCCGTCTGACTGTACATGCACTGTGTGGTGGCAGCTGACATGTAGATCCACGGCCCTCTGAATACCGCTACTTTATTTTCTTCAAATACTTCAAATGCCAGCCCCTCCGCCATCAAAGTAAGAAACCCAGGAGTGAAGAACGATGAATTTCAGCTCTAATATGACAGATTCAGCCTGGCTGATTCCATTCCCAGTGAGCTCTCTGACATTCGAGCACACACATACAAGCTTTCACGGAAATCAACTGAACGCTACAAAAGAGAGTGCACCCTGCCAGTTTTGTCACACGCACGCACACGCGCACGCACGCGCACGCGCGTGTGCATGCACCACCTCCATCTCCCACTGTTAACTGTGCTTCAGGGACTGTAAGCCTTCGTGGCATTGCTTGCAGATTCCAGCTTTTGACGGCGCAGTAAACACCTTTACAAGACCTCAGCCTTGAGCTACGAGCAAAACATATTCACTCCCACCGGTTTCCTCCTTAAAGCTACGTTTCCTGCGGGGTCCGCGGCCAGCGGCCAGTAACCTAATCACATTCCATACATCTGCACAGCCCACTCTCTATAAGTGTGTAACTTAGAAGCTCAGTGTAGGCTTAGCTTTATGATATGATACCCTAACCCAACGCCTGTGATTATACCGCTCCATTGTTTTGTTACATTTTAATTGAAAACTGAAAGCTGGCTTTTAAGTATCTTTAAAAGCATCGCGTTGCTGGCGTGCATTAACATGCTTCACTTCTTTTAACTCAGGCCCTGGTCTCTGTCGCCTTCCCTGCTCATAGATTTTCTTTATATCTTCACTGGCTTGAGTCTTTGACGTGATTAAGCACGTGAAAAAAGGCTGGTCACCTGACACAGGTGTGTCAGTGCAGGACTGATGCATAACCAACTACAGGTGTGTTAGTGTAGGGCCTAGCAGGGCTTGTCTCCACATCAGAGGTGGATCTGTGCTCAGGCCCACCCAGATTGACATCTGGCCCACCCATTCAATTCACAAAAATATATATATATTTTTTTTTTTAATATAAGTTTAATTTTCACTCATTTCCATGAATGTGAATTGTTTTGTCTTGGGAATCAGTAGAATTATGTATTAATAATAATAATAATAATATTCATAACTTCCTCTCTCACGTTTGTTGACAAACGTTAGGCTACATAACGTTACGTTAACCTTAACTCGCGCCAAAAGTTCTGTGTGAGCTTCGCGCCCACCCACCAACCACTTTCTGTATCCGCCACTGATCCACATTAACTTGGATTTCCCCTTAGCTTATCAAACTGACACCTTCTTTAAGAAAAGAATTTAAAAAAAAAAAAACCCTCTTAATTCTAGTAGGCAGGCTTGTGAATTCCCTAGCTAATTGGGCACATACAGAATTTGGTAAAAGCATAAATTAGTTGGACATTTTCCCACGAGGAAGAATGTTGTAAGGTTCCGGGCCCAACAATCTTGTTGTTTTAGCGTTCTGTGGTTTTAATGTTTCATGTTACTCATCGATACCGGCACTGCGTATACCGAATTGTCATTATTATTATTATTATTATTATTATTGTTGTTGTTGTTGTTATTATTATTAACATGGTGATGAGTGCAAGTTGTAGTGAAACATTTTCTATTACCATATAAAATCTTGCTGTGCGATATTCACTTTTTAAAACATTCTCAGCACGCAGAAGGGCATTAGCCTCTATCTACGCTCTCCTGCAATTCAAAACAGTGGAATCAAAGGCAAAAGCTCTATTCTAACTCTTAGCTAATGGGAACAGTGTGCCTTCATATAATCCCTTGCGAGAGTTTGCGTTAAGCTAAAAGGCGTAGCGTGATACCTCATCTGAGAAAGACTTGACCAGTGAAGCTGAAATCAAACGCAGGCGGGAGGCGATATCACCACAGCACAATTTTAGGTACCACAAACAGGTGCGACGCAGGTATACTGATTGCCTCGTCAAAGGAGAAAATGCTAGTTTGGAGTAGAATACGACCACAGAGGGTTTCGCGCATTTAAAGAAACCTCCTTAACAGTTGCTGCAGTAACAAATCGATCTGACCTCTGAAACGGAGACACCCACCAGAGGCTTTGATGCATAAAAATCTGTTCATGCATCGCGCTATAATCCATTCTCCACTCCCCGGAGAAAAAGTATGCAAAAGTACGCCTAATATTCATAAAGAAAAGGGGAAAGAATGAACGCAATGTGTATAGAAGGAAGAATTTTCAGCCTGTGTGTAAACTTACAAAATGCCAAAACAATTCAGATCCATTGAGGATGAGAGTAAATTTCGAAAAAAACAAAACAAAACGGTAACACTGTTGGCAAGATGTTATGAATTACAATTGGAACATTTCGTGCGTCACGTCAGCATATCATAATGGCGAAGAGGGGGTTGTTGAATGCAAGCAGACAAATTTAAACAATAACAAAAAAACAAATGCAGCTCCAGTGACTACATTTCACCAATCAACAAACTGCAACACAGTCCTTAATAGGAATGTGACATTTAATTTCACAATGGAGAAAAATGAGTGCCGTACATTCACTATTAAACATTAGGCTTATTATTTGAACAAAATTTAATTATAGCTATGGTGTTACTGCCCTGACCAAAGTAACTTATTCTAATGGTCACTAGATAGTGAACATGAATACCAATAAGGAAAATAAAACATTTCCTCGCAGTTTGTATAGTGTACGTTAGGGTGAAACAGTAGGCATTCCAATCTCACAGTATTCCACAATTACACTGCCACCTACAGGTGAGTTCGAACCGTTCACTCTTACTAACCGTTCCAGGTAACCAAACCGCATGGAGTGTCATGCGAGGAGTGGCATTTACCAGAAGTGAAAAATGTAAGCATATCTTCAAATGCGAATCAGTACAAAATAAGTAAATAAATGAATAAATAAATAAACAAATCCGTGTATACTAATGAAACAAAGGCTAATCTGCTCAGACTAATTATCTCTAAAGACCATATCACAGGTGTTAGAGGGACTCCGCAAAGTTGCGGCACACTGATGCATCAGGATCTGATGAAACTGTGAGAGTGATCAACAGGTTGTTGGGGTTTTTTTTTCTGAACAGTGATATTTCTGTCCACATTTAGGCTCAGAATATATATCAGTTACTATATCCGTTATGTGAATGTAGGGCTAAGTTTGGAACTGTTGAGACTTTTGACAATATTTGTTTGTGTGTGTGTTTGTTTGAGGCTATATTTTTTTTTGCAGAAACACCATATGGAAAGACAGAATATGTGAACTTTTGCACAATAACGGGTGTTAAATAAAAGTAGAGTTGTGGGCGTTAAAAATAAAACACCCTCTCAAATTGCTTTAAGCATACGTCTGTGTGTGTGTGGTGTGAACGGAACTGAAAGATAGCTCACATCATTCTCAGAGGACAAAAGAATATGGCCACCGAGGCAAAATGTATCACATACAGCCTAGTTTAAGCACCCTTGGTACACCCTCACCACCCCCAACCCCCCAGCGTCAAGCTCAGGCAGCGCCACAGTGCCACCTAGTGGCTAAACAGTAACAACGATAGAAATCAAGGCATGTCAAACCACCATCGTGCCAGGTCGTCTCGCATCCTCTTTATTCATCAGTTTGTTGCTGTTAAGATCACAGACTTATAAAAGACATAACAATTATAAACGTGCGGGCCAGGTATACCCCACGTGTTGTGTTATTTTTGGCTGCAGTAGTCGGCCAGAGCTGTCGGTCATTTACATTTTGCTGCGTCATTCACCAGCTAATAAAAATGAACATGTGTTTCACACCTTTGGGCACATTTTAGTATTTTCTCATAAGGATGAACATGTAGAGAGAGAGAGAAAAAAAACCAAGTAGTCCAAAGAGACAGAATTTTCTTGAAAAGAAAAAAAAAACTCAAAAAGAGCGTTTGGATGAGTTGAGGATGTTTGTTTTGAAAAAAATATAGCAGATCTTGCGTCATGTAGCGTACTCTTTTAATATTTTTTTTTCAATACATATACAATACTTTACAATCTATTAGAAGTCTTAAAACCATTATATGACCGTCATTAACTATACAGTTCCAAAAAATACTGGTACAAGCTGTGCACATTATAACATATATACACACACAGAAGCTGCTACCCCTTTGTTTTTTCCGAACATCAATTTACATAATCTATACAGATAAAGAGTGAGACTGGGAAAGGTCGAAGGTGACTGGAGATAGTTTTTCGCTTTTTCATACTGATCCACACAGAGCTTCAGGCTGCCATGGTACAAACCAAAAAAAAAAAAAAGAAAAAGAAGGAGGGAAAAAAAAAAAAGAAGAAAAAAACACTTGCCTACATGCCGGTTCAGAGTGGAGGATTTCAAAGCACAGTCACTGGTTTAAATGATACCCAGAGGCTGTTTGAGGTACACCGGAGCTTTAGTTATTGAATACTGTGGCATGCTGCGTAGTGCGCTCTGGCCTCTGTGTTTGGAATGATAGAAGTGGAGATTCGAGGCAAAAAAAAAAAAAGAAAAGGATACAAAAAGGTCTCTAATATTCACACAAGATGTTCAAATCGTTAACGAACATCTCCACGGCGAGCTGATACGTACAGGTCAGAAAAAAAGACATTTAAAAAATGTAGTGTTAAGAGAGAGACAGACAACATCTTTAATCCACAGGAAACAAAAAAACAAAACAAAACGTAATTATTGACCCTAAAAAGAAAAAAGGAAAATAAGCACTAGTACCAAAACCCTACCCTGAGGGGAAGCATCCCTATAAATGGAACACTTCCACAAAATGTCCTCACAGGCAAAAAAAAAACCCCTGTGAGAAATGTATAACAGCGTAGCAGTGAGAGCAAATTTTAAAAAAAAAACAACTTTTAATCGAAACTTTTTTTTTTCTCCCCCCTGCTTTTCAGCTCTCACTTAAAGCCAGGAATCTGCTGTCTCTGGAGAGATAACACAGTACATGGCTTTATAATAAACGTTAAAATAGGCTCACGAGTCCTCTGAAGATGAGGTAGCTGGTGACATAACTGGATATACCGGATCTAATTAATTAGAGCTGTATCAGTAAGAGTTATACACGCATCAACACCTTACTCTCTCATTCTGAATAAATGCGAATCTCCAATAGATTTTGCTTAAAAGTATAAAAAAGTATTCAAATTCAATAAAAACAACAAACAACACAACACAAAAAAGTAAAAAATAAAAACATCTTCTTTTAAGCAAGATCTCAGTATAAAGAGAACAAACGTTCATGAACATAGCACCTGGTTGAACTAGGTCAGATATGAATTACAAATTAGTTCCATGTAATCGCTGTGTATTTCAAATAAAATTAGAGATAAGAAGCCTTTTTTTTTTTTTTTTTTTTTTTTTTTTTTAATTTAACCTACCAAAATTATCCAGGTTACTGCATAGGACCCACATACAACCCTCATATTCATCTCACCAAAACTCCTCTACAAAACACTTCAGAGAGAGATCTTTACTCCTGATTGGCTTAACTTGCCTTCACCTCACAGTAACCACATTAAGCTCAGTAAGTGAATTAGCAGCAATTCTTTATCCTTGTGGCCTCACACTAAGAATACAAATGACACGGATCTGTGCCGGGCTAGAGTGAACGCAAAGGGAGTCAGATTCAGATTCAGATCTGAATTACATCTCCATAGGGCGCCCATGCACTGCCCCCCCCCCCCCTCCCCGTTCCCCCTTCCCCATCCCCCCCCCAAAAAAAGGGAAAAGGAGAAGAAAAAGAAAAAAAAAAGGATCATTGGTCATTCTTCTCTGAACGCATGGCTTTTTAAGGCTTAAAAACGAAGTCCGTACATGTTAACACAGCTTGGTAATACACTGAGTGTAAGAAAATAGAATGGGTGTTGTGTAGCCTAAGAGAGTTTTACCCAGTCCTCACACTCCGTCAATGTATGGCTACCGATAAAAAATATATAGTGCATGTTAGTACGAACAGTCCACAGACACAACACAGCTGTCAGCATGTAACAAAAGCAACGCCACCACCCACCCCTCAACAAATACAGTGCAATCTCATATTTTCCCTAGTTTGTTTCGCGAGGTCTGTGCTCGACAGGACAGCATAACTATGGTAGTGTGCAAAACTTCTTTTTTTTTGTTTGTTTGTTTGTTTGGTTTTTGTTCCTCGCGAGCTGAACCAAAACACATTTCCTCGCTTACTTTCAGCAGCGCTTCACACACACACACCAAAAGAAAACAAACATACAAACAAACAAAAAAAAAAAACATTCCTTTCAGCTTGTATGAACCTCGCAAAACATTTCAAGCGACTGGTATTCAGTAAGAGTAACAGGTATATTTTACATGTCAAAAAAACCTTATCAAATAAATATCGTGACTGAAAAGGGAGGTTGGAAACACAGTACCTTAACGAAGGGGAAATTTTCAGAAGGTATCGCACACCCTCCCCTCCACAAAACCATGAATCCCTCCTCTCATACAATCTATCAGGGCTGGGGTCAAGGGACGTAGTGACCTTATTTATTTATTTTCTGAAGCCCTCTCCATCGCTCTATTGAAAAATAAGGTGTGTTTTTTTTTCCTGAGAGCTAGAGGGGTCTGCCAGGTTAACAACAGTCACACAGTACTGTCCTGCAGCAGGGGCTCAAAGTCCTCGTCGCTCCCCGGGAGAGGGGCGTTGATCTGGGCCGCCGCCTGGCCGCTCCCGCTCGCCTTGCGCGGCTGGCACGCCTTGGCCTCTGGCGTGGGGTCTTCGGGGATGAAAAGGGCGACCAGGAACGCCACCATCGCAGTGCAGGCCCCCAGGACGAACGGAGGGCCAGGGATGACCGCAGCCTGCAGGACAGAAGAGGGAAAAAAGAAAGGAAAGAAAAGAAAAAAAAAGAAGAAACACAAGGCGTTGGGTTTCAGGGAAATCTAAGGGAGCCCGCTGTGACGGATCAGTAATACAGAGCAAATAACAAAGCGACAGAAAGAACATGAAGAGAAGAAAAGAAAAACTGGCGGGAAATGTGGACGTGTCGGAGATGTTCCTTTTGTGAACGACATGTACGAGGGAGGAATAGCTCATCTTTTCTCCTCTGAATGCAGGTTTAATGATCTCACTTCACTGTCAGGCCCAAGAAAAATCGGCCATTTAATTTGCCTCGGTCTGTATCTGACTCCACGTTTAATTCTGCAGTGTAAAGACCCCTTTTACAGTTTCCAGTAATTTGAACAGACACAAGAGACTCGACAAGAGACAAAAAAAAAAAACGAAGTCGGTAAACGTGAAAGCAAAAAAAAAAAAAAAAAAGAAATCTATGAATGTGACAACATTCAACAGTTTAATAGTAGATCTGAGAACTCAAAAGCTTCAAGAGTTCTTGGATGGGCCCACAATACACAGAGACAGCGTAAGGACGCGGAGGTTCCTGCTGTAGTTTTGTCGTGGGATGTGCGGTGGAAAGCCAGAGCTCACTCTTCATCATCTTGTGTCTTTTTCACTTTTTTCTATATCTGTTTTTTTCTCTTGGTTCCTGAAGCGGTTCTTCTAGTTTTCGAAAGTAGTGAAGCTTCGCGCGTTCTTTTTTGTTTTGCTCGCTTGAGAATTTCCTTCGGGACGAATAAAGTTCTATCTTATCTCATCTCATCTCATCTTATCTTATCTTATCTATCCAAGCACTGATACTATAATTTATGCCATGTGACGGCATGGCACGTATTGAAAGTTATAAAAAAAAAAGGGGGGGAGAGGGGGATGTATCCCGGAAGACTTGCCATTTCAAAATGTTTATTTCAATATCAGTTTGATCATTAACAGAAACGTCTTTTTGAAAGTAAGCCGTCACAGTGTTAGCTGGTGCCGTCTCAGCGGGCTTTGGTTTTTTTTTTTTGTTTGTTTTTTTTTGGTCTCTTTTTAAACTAACGACGCTATAAGATCTACGGGCAGGCTGTTGACAAATCCGATCCTGGAGGGGGTAAAGTCATACTGGGTTTTTTGCCTTCACTTCTTAATTAGAGACTCGTTTGTGCCCGGGGAACAGGTGTTCGCCCACCCAGCCAATCAGATACCGCCGTGGTTGGCTAATGTGATATTGGCCCTGCAGTAGGGGATCTGAGCACATGGGAGCTTTGGCATGAAACACTTACACCCAGTGGCCAGTTTGTTAAATACGCCCATCTGGTACTTGGTCAGGCCCTCCTCTGGCTCCAAAACATACTGAATGCTTTAACGCATGTATTCTGCAAAGCACCTGTACCAGACCAGTGACGATGTTCAGATGTTTAGATACGCTGTTTTGTCAAAATGGTTCGCGGTCGATATCGAGGGAGCTGACGTGGGCCAGAAAAAAAAAAAAAAAAAAAAACGTTCCCAGCACCGTTTAACCGCCACCGCCGGACAGAACATCGAGTCCGGCCAAAATGCGCCCGTGGGAGTCACGTGGCTCGGAAATCATGTGCCCGCTACAGCCGCCAGATTTTCTCGTTTTCGGCTGAAAGGAGTGTAACACAGCGCGGTCATCTGTGGCTAGAGCCTGCCCATGACGAGAACCAAAAGGCCGCGCATTCTTATCCGACAAGCCATGGGTGTATCGCACTGCCATTGGCCTGTATGTTAGCATGCGCGATTCTCGACATTCTGTCTCATTAACAAGAGCTGCTGCTGACTGGATTTGTGTTGATCCATTCTCTGTTAAGCCTGAACAATATCATACATACAAAACCCAAGGACAGAAAACATTTCTAAGACGCTACAACCAGTGTTTTTGGTAAAAAAACAAAAAAAAAACAATCACACCACGTTCCTATTCCCTACTTTTGTTTATTCAAACATACAACAGTAAACCGGGTCGCTCAGAGTCTGTCTACCTGCTTGATATAGCAAGCCAGGACCACGTGATCCACTATCCGTCGGAGTGATCCGTTTCCACGAATACGGGGGTGTCTGACCGATAAACTGGCCACTAGGTACAAACTAACGTCCAAACTGCAGATGTACGTGTGGCGGAGGCACAGAGCAGAGGTCATCTGTTACGTTTATTTGAGCGAAATATTCTTCTTTATATTATTTAATAATACGCCAGAAGGAGCGCGGCCTGTGAAGAGTGAGGCTAACGGTATGGTGTGGGGTCAGTGCCGTACCTCTGTCGGGCCCTGGAGAGGGATCGCGTAGTCCGCCTGCATTGGGGTAATCCCACTCAACTTCACGTTGAAGAGGAAGAAGATGAAGCCGTACAGCGCTGGGCCCAGGCCGTTACACAGCCCCCGGATACCTGTGATCATCCCCTGGACCAATCCTGAACACAGACCAATCGTAATGTAACAGCCAGAAAACAGACCAATCATAATTTAACAGGCAGAAAACCAGACCTATCACAACACAGGCCGTAAACAGACCAATCATAACAAAGGCAAAGAACAAACCAATCATAACACAGGCAGAAAACTAACCAGTAATACCACAGGTATTGTCCACAACTGCAGATCCCTGAGTCTGTAAAGGCATGAGTCAAACCTCAGATCTGAACCAGACCTGGGCTGCACATGACTTGGCTGCATTTGAATGACGAGCCCAGTCGCAATACTCTTCAGTAGTACTCTTCAGAGCCCCCTTTCCTCGCGACCTTGGTCTCTGGGTTACTGAATTTATCTCAATGCCCCCTTTCCTCGCGACCTTGGTCTCTGGGTTACTCAATTTATCTCAATGCCCCCTTTCCTCGCGACCTTGGTCTCTGGGTTACTGAATTTATCTCAATGCCCCCTTTCCTCGCGACCTTGGTCTCTGGGTTACTGAATTTATCTCAATGCCCCCTTTCCTCGTGACCTTGGTCTCTGGGTTACTCAATTTATCTCAATGCCCCCTTTCCTCGTGACCTTGGTCTCTGGGTTACTCAATTTATCTCAATGCCCCCTTTCCTCGCAACCTTGGTCTCGGGGTTACTCAATTTATCTCAATGCCCCCTTTCCTCGCGACCTTGGTCTCTGGGTTACTGAATTTATCTCAATGCCCCCTTTCCTCACGACCTTGGTCTCTGGGTTACTGAATTTATCTCAATGCCCCCTTTCCTCGCGACCTTGGTCTCTGGGTTACTGAATTTATCTCATTGCCCCCTTTCCTCGCGACCTTGGTCTCTGGGTTACTGAATTTATCTCAATGTCCCCTTTCCTCGCGACCTTGGTCTCTGGGTTACTCACTTTATCTCAACGCCCCCTTTCCTCGCGACCTTGGTCTCTGGGTTACTGAATTTATCTTAATGCCCCATTTCCTTGTGACCTTGGTCTCTGGGCTACTGAATTTATTTCAATGCCCCATTTCCTCGTGACCCTGGTCTCTGGGTTACTGAATTTATCTTAATGCCCCCTTTCCTCGCGACCTTGGTCTCTGGGTTACTGAATTTATCTTAATGCCCCCTTTCCTCGCGACCTTGGTCTCTGGGCTACTGAATTTATTTCAATGCCCCATTTCCTCGTGACCCTGGTCTCTGGGTTACTGAATTTATCTTAATGCCCCCTTTCCTCGCGACCTTGGTCTCTGGGTTACTGAATTTATCTCAATGCCCCATTTCCTCGTGACCCTGGTCTCTGGGTTACTGAATTTATCTTAATGCCCCCTTTCCTCGCGACCTTGGTCTCTGGGTTACTGAATTTATCCCAATGCCCCCTTTCCTCGTGACCTTGGTCTCTGAGTTACTGAATTTAAACCACCATTTAAACCAGGTCAAAACCACCATGAAGACTCTGTATGGCATTCATGTGATGTTTGTTTGCTGATGATTCAAGATGCTCAGTCCTGTTAAGAGTTTTAGCGACTTTATCAGAAAAGGACACAAGGAAGCAGAGTCATGTAAGAGTACTGGGACAGGTCTCCAGTCATTCAAACACCTTAAGTCAGATCCAAACACACAAACAGAGCAGAGCGAGCAAGTGAGAGACAGAGAAACAGAGACAGAGAGAGAGAGAGAGAGAGAGAGAGAGAGACACACAGAGAGAGAGAGAGAGAGAAACAGAGAGAGAGATAGAGAGATAGATAGAGAGAGAGACACAGAGAGAGAGAGAGAGATAGAGACAGAGAGAAACAGAGAGAGAGAGACAGATTGAGAGGTAGAAGTGCAGAAAGTGTCTGAGTGTCTAAAGTGCAGAGACAGAGAGAGAGAGAGAGAGAGAGGGAATGAGGGAATGAGAGAGAGAGAGAGAGAGAGAGAGAGAGAGAGAGAAACTTGTCTGTCGTACCTTGTTTGTCCGGGTCAGCACTGCGGGAGACCAGAGCGCTCACCGCGGGGAAGGTGATGCTGGACATTGCGGCCACGGCACCTGCAGCCCACATCATCCTACACAGCAAATGCACCAGTCAATTCAGTTTAACCTGAGCAATTACATTTAACTGCACTGTTCAGTGTGAATCGCATTAGGACTCTTTGCACTGTTAATGTAAATCAACACTCACAAGAGTAAACGCAGCTACAAAAGCACTCATAAAAAAACGAACCCTCTCACAAGTAGTTAAAACACTGTACATTCTTAAAAGGCTTGAAATTACTCTAAAGTTAACACTGCACAACTCCAAGATGTTTTACACTTGGAAATAATCATGTGAACTAGGTGAACATACAGCAAACACGGGAAGCAGCTCCGTTACAAACAGAGCATGTGTAGACAGATTGTCTAATACCCTGTGATCACGTATGGTCTTTATCTATTATCACACTGTGGCTTAATCTACAGATTATACCTTAGTGTAAAACACACACACACGCGCACAGACACACACACACATACATACACGCACACGCATGCACACGCACACACACACACATACACATACACACATGCACACACGCAGACACACACACACGCACATACACGCATGCACACGCACACACACACACACACACATACACGCATGCACACGCGCACACACACAGAGCATTAACCTACACATCCTTTTAGTATGGAACACAATACATTGAGCCTCATAGCAGTCTGGAACTGTGATTTAAAAAAAAAAAAAAAAAAAGATTTGGTTTATGCAGAGAGTTGCATGTGGACTCTACTTTGATTGATCAGGTGCTTTAGCGTTTGGACCAGCATGAGTCAACTCACCATGGTTCTGATCCGAATCCATACCAGGCCAGCTGCAGTATCTGGAATCCCAGGCCCAGGAGAACAGTGTTCTTGTTCCCAATGGTTCTCATTAAAAGAGTAAGAAACAGAGTCTGCCCGGAGGCAAAAAGACAAAAGAGAGAGAGAGAGAGGGAAAAAAAACAAGTTTTAACATTTCCAAGACCTGTTTTACAACTAAAAGCTTCTACACAGAGAATATATAATGTATTTATACCAGGAACACACCATCTAGCTTATTCTCTTCTTTTCTACAATGACTGAATCCAACTGAAAATTACTGCAAAAATGGCCTTCAATTACTGCAAAAATTACATTATGTTAAAAAGTCAACCCTTAAGTGGTATTATTTTCTGCAGAGAGTTACTGCTGGGGTTGAACAGAACATAAGCCCTGCAACAGAAGGAGGGAAATGACCTGAGGAGACACGAATTTAAAACGGTGATGAACAGCGAAGCGATTCAATGACACACCTGAGCCACGATGGACAGGATCCCAACCACCCCGATGAACACCGCAATGGTAGTGGGGGAGAAGTTAATGACCTTAGAGAGAGAGAGAGAAAGACAGAGGGAGACAGAGAGAGAGAGAGAGAGAGAGAGAGCAAAAAAAGAAAGAGAGCTGCCTCACAACTGTTTGCTGCTCAAGGTCAAAGATCACACATTAGCAGAGCCGTATGCGATCGAGGTTCGTTGCCATACTAAACATGAAGCCCAACGCGTAAATCTGAGAGCACGCTAAATGAGTAGAGTCAGAAATCCACTGTGGTGTATGATGATAAATTACAAACATCTTTAGTGAGAAAACCCTATACCAATTACACACGTCTTACAGACATTATGAAACAATGCAAGGTCAAGAGTACTGTTCACGACTACTGTTAATGGAACAGAAACTAAATCAGCCCGGTCTCATACCTGCAACATGTCAAAACGCTGACTCTGATTGGCTATGTCGGATGGTTTCGTTATGAATATTCCTGTGTTCTGACATGGGGAGCGACATTAGTGAATCTCTTTTGGGTTGGGATGGTGAAAGAGTATTAAAGCGAATATCTACACACGGATCCGGAATCTTACATAATACTACCAACACTGCGCTGGTAACACCCATCTGTCTGTAACCGCTTATAAGTGGGGTGGGGGGGGGGGTGTTCATTCTCCATAAATGTGAGTGCCTGTCCTCTGTCCTGCCCTCTCTGCATTTAACAGATTTAGAGAAGTATGATTCCTGGACAAAGTCTGCATCTCCTGTCACCGTGGTTCAGACCTAAACGTAACCCCACCGTGATATGGTCATCATTCAGAACGCCTCGGTTTGAATTTTAGGCCAAATAATTCAGCCAACTTCCCTGAGCTTCCACGGGACCACCAGAATTAAGGGGTACGTTTATGATTCCGCGTCATGCTAAAATCTCGAGACGCATGCAGGAGGGAGACCGCTCAGGCCGCGGCGGGAAAGCCACCCCCCCCCCCCCCCCCCCCCCCCCTCGCTTACCTGGCGGAGATAGAGGAAGAAGCTGGAGTACTGTCCTGCCTCGGGGAGATAGGACAGGAACACCGTTATGCAGATGAGCAGCACTGTCGTGTCCTTGCCCACTTTCCTCAGGGACTGCAAATCAACAAACAGGCAGGAGAGGAATGAAAAAAAAAAAAAAAAAACCCCAAAAAAACGAAGGAGTCTTTCATTGCGCCTGGAGACAGATGAGCTCCACCCTACCGTTTGCCCCCCCGGTGACCTCCCGCCACCCTGACGCTAGCCTTTTAATTAGAGTGTCATAGAGACAGTCCACTGATCTGGCTTCTCCTGGGTAGCATTGCAGCACGTCTGGCTGTGAGGGGAACAGAACCCCTCCATTCGCATGAATGTTTTATACGCGCGCGCTCAGATTAGACGCATTAACAACACGCCGGCAGAAATATACGCGCACACATCGAGACTGATCATCAGAAACTATGGGGTTGTAGCTGATACGAAACCAGAGGAAAAGTGCAGATTCAATTTTAAGACATTCTAAGACTGTCGCTGCTTACATTATTAAATATCTACTGAATTGAATTTATTTACCGTCATTTTAAACAATTTGTTTTACGCTTACTCACTGCAGGTAAATTTGACTCGGGGACAAATCGTATTTTTTTTTCTGCTATGAGTTTGTTTTCCGCCTCTAACCATCAACATTTTTACTGACTTAAACTTATGACTCAGTCAGTTTGTATTTAGTCTTTTCTATGTCCAAAGCACGCTGGGCACAGCTCCGCAAAACCGAAGACTTCTGAAGGTCTGTTAGACCGCTGAGCTCAGCGTATACAGTAGCATTTAATAGTGCACAATCATGAAAGGTACAGGCTGATCCCAGACCAGTACTCTTACTCTGAGAAATTGGATACATTCAACACCCCCCCCCCCTCCCCTTCAACCGGTTTCTGCATCCAATTCAGAGCACAGCAGAACTATAACAATGAGACCGCAAACTATTCAATCTGATTGCATTGTTATTGCCAAAGAAAATGTACACTGGCTTCCAATTCATCCCCAAGACCGAGACAAACTATATCTCCTGCGGCGTAGTCCTCCTTCCTTAATGAGAACTCTTAAAGGGAATTACTTATAGTATTGATTCCGAGACCAGTGCAGATCCTTGCCTGTTTGTATAAACGCGTCTGTTACACGAGTAACGAGTCAACGCGAGGCAAAACCACAGCGGCGACGGCACAGACTCACGGCAAAGGGGTCGGCCTGCTCCCAGGAGATGGGCGTTCCCCACGTGTTCAGCCTCATTCTGTCGGGCAGAGACTCGGGCACCGCCAGCATGATGAAACAGATATCGCCCAGGGCGATCAGGGTGGCCAGCAGCACCACCAGGTTGTCCCCGTAGTTCTCCGAAAGGTACGCCCCGATCGCCGGGCTTGTCACCAGACTCGCCGCAAAGGTGGCAGACACCTGGAGCAACGAGAAAACACACCACACACACATGCTCCGTTACACTCTGGCACACTGCAGAGATACGTGTGTGTGTGTGTGTGTGTGTGCGCGTGTGTGTGTGAGTGAGTGAAACAGACAGACAGATAGACAGACAGATAGATAGACAGTTAGATAGACAGATAGATAAGACAGATAGATAGACAAACAGACAGATAGATAGATAGATAGATAGATAGATAGACAGACAGATAGATAGGCAGATAGATAGATAGGCAGGCAGATAGATAGATAGATAGATAGATAGATAGATAGATAGATAGATAGATAGATAGATAGATAGATAGATAGATAGATAGATAGACAGACAGACAGATAGATAGGCAGATAGATAGATAGGCAGGCAGATAGATAGATAGATAGATAGATAGATAGATAGATAGATAGATAGATAGATAGATAGATAGATAGATATACAGACAGACAGACAGATAGACAGATAGATAGGTAGAGATCCTGGCGTATTTCAGGGCCTGCCAGCACGGTGGGTTAAGGACAAAGAGAAACAGGGGTGTTATGTTACAACACCTCTGGCACAAATATGGGACTAAGCTCCTTGATCAAGGGCGTAGCAGCAGCAGCCAGAGGAAGGCTATCAGTGCGTTAGACCCAGTGGTCGCATTAACCGAATATCTGAGGGCCTTCCGTCAGTTTGACAGATTAGAACACTGAGGGCGGTCTACCGTAACTTTAAGTAATTCACACCCCTGTCCAGTTGGTTGGCGAGCGTGCATATTAATTCGCTGTTGTCTAGTCTTGCCTTTGATCTCACGTGCACGAGCTCGTTATCGCTACACATTCGTCGTAAAATGTCACGAAGGTGGAGTGTCCGAAGTGTCTTTAAAAAGCCCAATAATTGTGATGGCATTGATAAAGAAGGTGAAAAAGGGAGGGACTGAGGGACTGACGCGGTGGAGGATGAAGGACGAGCAAGTCATACCGGTAACGATTATCAGCAGGCGGCAGCTAATGTTACCTCTTATTGATTTGTTCATATTTTCATTATAATTGTCTAATTTTGTATAATTGCACTGTTCATGCTTGCCTGACTAGACACAACGGCTGCAGTGGTTTTCGGGGGGCTCCGCTGTCACTGCGGATAAAAAAAATCGTTCATCTGCTTCCTGTGGCGTTGACGTGAAAAGTGACCGCGCGGTCGGCGTCTCTGTTCATCTTTTATCTCCATGCCCTTATAAATGCATCATCTATAAGCTTGTTCTGCATGTTAATCGTTAAAAAATTGAAAATGAATGAGTGAACATTAAATGCTATTAATATAAATGTCTTATTATCATTAACAAAAATTAAAATGATGGGTAATAACAGATTACGATGGACTTTTTACAACCTGTCCATCGACATGATGGACAACGAAAAAGTCTAATGCAACCTCTGGTTAGACCCAATATCCCTTCAGTAATACATCAGCATTCATGGTCCTATTAAACCTGGGCTTTGTACCAGTAACACCCCCCTCCCCTCCCTCCTCCTCTCTCCCCAAGTTCCTGCTATGCCCCCGCGCCAGATCACTAGCATTCTACACCACTAAAAACCCTTTATCTCGGCCGTGCGTTCTTTAGTGACGACGAACTGGGAAGAGAGGAACATAATAAAACGCTTACCAGTCCGTACGCTGTGCTGCGTTCGTGCTCCTCTGTGACGTCTGCTATGTAGGCAAAGATGACAGAGAACGTGACAGAGAAAGCCCCTGACACAGAGATCATAGCAAAGTACCACCTGTTTTAAGAAAGCAAAGAGGAAAAAAAATCAGGATTCGTCATTTCTGTGTGAATTCAGATGTGAATACATTCAGTGTTCTCAGGACAAGCTGTGACCTGTACAAACAAAAACGTTGGATCAACTTTTAACCAGAGCACTCATTTCAAGGATTTGGTTTTCTTTGAGTGATCTTAGCTCAAAAGATAGGCCCTGGGGTTGAGTTTACGCAGACTAAAAAGTTACATTTACCGATAAAACTGCATGATAAGTTGCCTTATAATTTGAACTTGACGGTGCTTTTTCACTCATCTCTCTCATAAAACATCTCACTATTCCTCTCCATACACACTGAAATATGTGATTAACCCAAAATAAGATCTTAAAAAAAAAACAAAAACAAAAAGCTAGAAAAGAAAGAGAATCACTTTATAACACCAAGTTAACTTGCACACAGAGGCTTAGACTCGCTAAAGTAGGACATCTTACCAAGGACTGAGTCGCATGAGGGGAATAGGAGCGCACGTGAAGAATACAGTGACCAGGAGAAAGGATCTCCTGCCCCAGACGTCTGACAGAGCGCCGATTAACGGGGCGCTCATGAACGACAAAAGACCCTGTACCCAAAGACACACAGAGAGGAGTTTGTGAATACGCATTCAGCACAAATCGATTAAACCGCATTAGTCATAAGTCAAACGAGGTTTAAAAAAAAAAAAAAAAAAACATCGCTAAAATGACTCATCTCATCTCAATTCAATTACAATGTGACCGTAACTCAGAAAAAAATAAAAAGCAAAACAAGTAGACAAAGACAGATTTTTTAAATTTGTAATACATAATACAGCACACGAAGGGACAGAAAATGAAAGATATCCATAGGACAGAGGTTTACCTTGACTCCCTGAACGAGACCGTTCATTAGGAATGTATGCTGTGGGAATGTTTCATGTAAAACCTAACAAAACGGACAAGAAAAAATAGAGAGAAAACATACATACACTTATACCATATACTTTCTCTTTAAGACCCTTATAGTCAACAATCCCTTAAAAACAATCCAAAAACTTCAATGATAATAACGTCAAAAGAGACCCACACACACACACACACACACATACACACACACACACATACATACACAGATTAACAACAGTGTCCATTTTTGCCCACATATACTGATCGTTTTACTGAGGTAGAAAGTGCTGTTTTTAAGCACGGAGCTCAGAGGAGCTCAGACCATCTGCCATACTCGGCACTGCCATGTTTTTCTCACTCAGGAGACTGGATATCTAAAAACTGATACCTCTAATTTTATTTATGGATGTCGCGCAGTCAGGGCAGTTCAGATGAGACAGAGTCTCTTAAATATGCAGGAAAACGAAACGAGGGAACCAGGGAGAAAACAAGTCAACAAGTTAGTTATTTATTTTTAATAGTTTTTATGTAAAGCTCACGCGTCAGTGGTCAGTGTTTTGAATATAAATCCTGAAACCCCTCACAGTCATTAACGTGACCCAAAGTGATACGTCATGGACACTCCGACGACTTCCTTGTAAACATCGCGTGTATGCTTTTCTTTGCACAGGCACATCGTATCACATACTGCACTTTAAAGCAATAAGACTCTACTGCTGCAGGTGTGTGCTACTATCTTATTTTCATATTTTAAGGAAATGACAAAACAGATAAACATAGGAGCTCAATCTTGCTGGAAAACATAACACAGTGCAGGATCAGGATCAGTATTTGCTTTGATAATAAAAGTGAAACTGGATGCTTCTAAGTCTTAGATGATGTACAGAGGCAAATACATGTTAAAAACAGATGGAAACAGACACAGTTTGACAGTCTAGACAAAACTCACAGTCAGCATTGGGGTCGTGAGAAGTCCCCAGGCAAAAAACTCCAAGAAGATGACAACCACAGCATGAGTGACACTTGGCTTGCCTATGCCCTCATGTGCCTGCTACAAAAAAAAAGATAATCAACATCACATCAGTTCTGTTCAGGGTTATGACAGACGATTTATGCATGATTTATTGGAATATTTCATCTTTATTTGATAGCTTTCAGTTAACAATTACGTGTAGCTTGTTAGTCATTCGAGTGTAGGAATCCACGCAAGTGATGTCACATGCTCTTGTTGGAACAGGCGAAGAAACAACTGTTTGTGAGTAATTAGAATGGGCTACTTTTAACCGGTTGTCTGACTGTGATGGCTCTACTTTTGATTCCAATTTTCTCTTTTTTTTCTTTTATTATCAGGCGATAACCATTTTATTAAGAAACAGACCTAGGGGAACCATAATTCAGTGGTCCAAAAGAGTATTTTGTAGTATTTTGATATTTTGTGATGACATGTAGGCCTATCAGTACATAGTCAACACCAGAGACCTCTACTACTGACAAGAGGCCGCACTGACTGTTAAACGCATAATTTACCTAAGGCTCCATTACCTGTCCTTGAGAATGGCTTTAGGCTTACTCTCTCCACAATAAATGTCCTTGCCTCAAATGAACCACCGTCAGCTAATTGATAATCTGAGTAAACATTATCAAAAGTTCTGCGGCACATCAGTATAAATTGGGTTTAAAAACAAGATTATAATGTAGCCCAACGCCAGCAGTGATGTAATGCAAATACCACATTGATTCAGAGAGGGAATACATGCAGCCGAGTTCAAATGAGGGCTGGCTTAAGATTATTTAATTTATTATTTCTAGAACGTTTATTTTTCTGGATAAACACGCATTAAAAATTAAAAAAAAAAATCTCGACGCGGACGATGTGATATCGAATACGCAGTCGCTTCATAAATAAATGCACGATGCTAGCGAGCGACTTTCCATGTGAACTGAATGCACTCAGATTAGTCGGGGGAACATCTGAGAGTTATGTAAGACTGCTGTCAACCATAGCTTGCTAACGTCAGCTTACATTCATTCAGCTAGTTAGAGCCCCCACACACATAGCAAGTTGAATAATTAGATACGCAGGCTCATTCAAAACACAAAGCTAGAGATGTCTGACACTCCGTCGCCTAATTTGATCGTCTGAAAAAAAATTATTACCTTACAAAAAGGTTTTACTGTACTACACATTTACAATCTTATTATTAAAGGCTATAACGTTCGCATACACCAACACGTTCGCTTGTCTTTCCCACTAGATCTTTCCGGGAAAAGTTGCAAAATGGTGGTGAATTGCTGGCAGCTGAAACGTAAGCAAGACACAACAGGGACATCACTGTCTATCTTGTCCAGGTACCGGGGTCCATTTTAATTCCTAAAACAAACGTTACGGAGAAACGACATCACATTTCTAGCTCATATGGCTACAGTCAAATACGTTTTCGCTTACCACGCTCTCATCCTTCATTATTATTTTCTTGACCAACACGATGTGATTGGTCGTTTTCTGCTCTTTCTCCCCCTGAGCCATTTCATTACATCTTGTGTGAGTTACATAAAAACCTTGCTGGGTGCATATCTTCGATATATCTGCTCCTTCCAGGTTGCCTCCGGGTTTAGCCTCGATCCACTGGTAAGCACCGCAAGTTTGATCTCGATTCGATTTAGCCCTTGTAAATAAAGGACAGGCTGATATTGAGATGTTGAGGTATCACATAGGTGTCAGGATAACTGAGTACTTTCGATTCCACTAAGCTGTGTTCGTTGAAAGGAAACAGCGCACCCCTGTGACTAGAATTTAAACGACGTTGTGTACTATCTGATCCTAGAACAGTCACGTGTAGTTAAAGGGACTGCGAGAGGAGGAGGCAAGATATTTTAAGTTGATCTGGATTCAGCGCGTAAGTGCACACCGAGACCGGTATGGCGTCATATTTTGTCACCTTGTCAGACTGCCACCACTGTCACGTTTGTTACGCTTGAGTCTGTAGGCTACTAAAAATGTCACACTCATTGGTAAAATTGCTCACTGGGCGTAGATTGAAAGCAGTTCAAAGTATTTTTTTTCTTGCATAATTAGCAATAGTGTTGTTGTTTTATAAGCAACGAATTTAACAAAAGAAAATCACGCACGGATTTGGGAATTGGGTGTTTGACCCTAATTACTCAATTACATTAAGATGTGAAGTTAACCCCAGTTAATCCCTGATTTCAATGAGAAAGACCAACGTTTGGTCACAGGCATGGAAAGCATGAGATTAAGGTCAAAGACTGCTTCTGTTGACAGTTATACACTCTGTCCCTGCTTTTGTTATAGCTCAAGGGAAACTGTCCTCCAATCGGAAACACGAGATTTCCGTGGAGTGACAGTTGACAGTCCAATCTGCATGCAGGTTAATTGCAAAATAAAAGAAATACCATCATTAATTCAGTTAATAAGGTGTTAGGCCATTTTCAGCCACAGGAATAGCCTTAATATTCCTTGCCATTGATTCTTCAGTTCTCTGCAGAAACTGCTCAGGAGGGATGCAACACAAAAAAAAACTTTCCATAAAAAAAATCCAAAATTTAGAACAAGTCTGTGAGAGATAATAAACAAATTGTACACATGTGAAGTTTTCTTTAAATCTTCAGGCTATCTTGTCTTGAAGCCTGATTTGTTGCTGTACCTGTCAATCATATGAATCACCATGTTTTTTCAAGACAAACAACATTGGATATGGATATATCTGAAAGTATTGCAATGATATCCAAAATTTTTCCTGAGGATGTCATGATAAGAAAGCATCAGTTTTACAAACTAAATAACAGTGGATGCTAACCCTGTCCATGTCTTAATTCAGATAAGGTACGGGTCCTGGTGCACGAGTTAATGCTTGACTGTTTGACTAACAAGGTATGTTTCAGTGGTTTCTTCTCTAGCTGACAATGTAGAAACATTTGTGTCTGCCAGCTTGTCATAATATCTGTCAATCTAATCAGCATTTATTTTCAGCTAAAAAGGTCAAGTCTCACAGACACTGGAGAAAGTCGAAACATGACAAAGAGAATGAGGAAGAAGAGTTGTCTTGAAACCTGAAGTCTTATAAACTGATGGTGTTGGTTACACTGGCCTTTTGGCAAGCTGCAGAGTGAAGATGCTTTGGTGTATACCCATGCCGTCTTTAACAATTAAAATTGAACTTCAGATATCCCAGGACTTGTGTATGCATGTTGGTTCCTTTCACAACCCAGAAGATTCCAGGTCTCTCATGTTGCTGTAGTGAGAGTCAAACCTTTGTTTTACACATCAGAAGAAATTCCGCCAATTTAAAGCTTGCCCGGTCTGAACTGTGGATGTGGATCAGTGGGAGAGTGCATGTTTTACATGTGTGAGGCCTGGGGTCTGCTCCCCAGTATCTCCTCTCACTTTAATTTGATTCAGAATGAGTTATCAAACCCATTCCAATAAGGGCATGATGTTTTAGTATATGTTACCTTTTGGTTTTTGGTTATGCCTTTATTTAGAACTAAAAAAAAAGGTCAAGGAGCTCCAGTTATCCTTGGGTGTCCGCATGCATGTCACACATTCCATTAATGATGCAGGAGATTCCACACCTGTCATGTCATTGAATGGCGATTACCTATTGTACCCTTGAGAGGATCCTTGATTAGTGAACTCTCCAACAAATAAAAAATGCCTGTGCATTCTCTCTTCACTGGACATTTTATCTGCTTGTGGGGATGTAGCTCAGTGGTAGAGCACATGCTTTGCATGTATGAGGTCCTGGGTTCAATCCCCAGCATCTCCATTTGATTTAGTGTGGTTCCAGAGTGCATCATTGGTATTGTCTACCTGTGGTGTATTGACTGCATATTGGAATGAACTAGGTTCACAGTTCATTTGAAAAAATTTGTTACCCTAGATCAGTGATTCTCAACTGCAGTCCTGAGGGCCCCCTGTCCTCCATGTCCTCCATGTCCTAGTGATTATTATTGTGTTACCATTTTAGATGTTGTGTGCTGCCACCAAAGTGCATCTCTTCAAACCATTTTCACGTGTCGGTGATGGGGGCGCTGCCGTTCTGTTAAAGATGCAGACACAGAGTATGGACGTGACATGGGTGTTTTATGCTGTAGAGGGAAAAAAAACAGTCCACGTGCCTGTGAGTAAAAAGGCCAGTTTCCAAAGTTTGTTATTGTCTGCTCTGTTGACTTTATAGATGCTGCAAGCCTCCATGCTGCAAGCCTCCAAACCACCTACTGGGCATAACCTGGAAGTGAAATGTGGTTTCATTTGGGAGGGGTGGAGACACAACCTCAACATTCTGGCTGTGTCTCACTTATCAGATTCAGGTTGCAAGAACTTTGATGCCTGACTTAGATAACTGAGGACTGATTGAAAATACAGACCACTAGCTCTCCAAAATTTCAGATTGTATGTGCTGCGGATTTTATGCTCCCTGGAATACTGACACTGTGGGGATGTAGCTCAGTGGTAGAGCGCATGCTTCGCATGTATGAGGTCCTGGGTTCAATCCCCAGCATCTCCATTCTGTTTAACATGTTTAACAGTGTAACAAGTGACTCCGGTCTAATATAAGTGTTGAAGAAATATTCAGTGCCCTCTTTAATCAAACTTCACTCGTTCTAAGTAGTCAAACTGTGTTCGCTTCCCGTGAAACTGTATTATACTGAACTAAGTGGAAATTTGCATGAAATTCCTATACTTGGAATTCATGTGTGACCTTACCCCAAACCTGCTGATGATACTTAGATGTCATTCACTAGGAGTGGTGGTGCACCCAGGCACCAGCAGCAATGGTAGGAGCATCCAATAACATGCATGTCTTTAGCTGTGGGAGGAAACCCATGCAGGGGAAGACATGCAACATGTAAAGTCCATGCAGAGAGGACCCATAACCAGGGATCCAACTCAGAAACCGTTTTTTACTAAGTAACAACGCCAACTGCCCCACCATGATGCCTGAGTTTTTGCTAAACTGCTTTAGCAACCTAGTCATCAGTGAGTCATTTCAATTCAAAAAGATGCAGAAGGTATGGGTCACTGCTGATGCTTACAGGTGTGTTTGTTTATGAATTCATTCCAATTTCTGCCAGGTGCCTTGCTAATGTAGGCATGGTGGCCAAGTGGTGGTGTTTCAGGTTGCACTGTCCTTTGGGCCAGTTTCACATCTGTCAACTAAAGACCTTCTGGTATAGGTTGCTTTCATTCATTCATCTTCTAAGCTGCTTATCCCATTGCTCATTGGGCTGTCAAGTATTGGATTGTCAGGGGCTGGACTGTCAGGTGGTCTATAATATTACAATTACATGAGGGGATGTAGCTCAGTGGTAGAGCGCATGCTTTGCATGTATGAGGTCCTGGGTTCAATCCCCAGCATCTCCATTAATTTCAATAAGTGCTATGATGCCCATGATGTGTTCTGAGTCGTTATCAATGCCTTTACAACTCAGTCGTCACTGACCAAGTGTTCAGATGCTTATGCACCACTGAGTACTTATAAGTCATTTCACATTCAATTTTTTTCCAACTCTTAAATGTTTTTGTTTTCCAGTTCTAATTCAAATTCCAATTCTTCAATTGAATTTGAACTGGTGAATTCATTCACAAGATACCTGGGATTTTGCCAAACTGCAATACCCTATATTCATCAGTGAGTCTTTTAAAGAAAAAAAAACGCAGACCTGTTTAGGTGCAGGTACCTCCAGACTCTGGACTCCACAGAACCAGTCTGAGTTTTAGTGTTTCACAGAGATCAGTCTTTGTATCATTTCATGGCTTTGAAACTGGTGAATTCATTCACAAATTGACCCCCAACCCTGATGGATAACCTGGAAGTGAGATGTGGTTTAACTGGAAGGGATGGAGACACAACCTCAACATTCTGGCTGTGTCTTGCTTATCATAGTCATGTTGCAAGAACTTTGATGCCTGACTATTTGTTGCACTGCTGTACCCACTGCTGATCAGTATTTCAAGAACAGTTTCATTCCTGCAAACTAGGGACCTCTTAGTATGTGTTGGCACCTTTATTTAAAAGTAAAAGGGTCCAAATAAACTGTAGATTGGAAGTAAAGTTTCAGATTGTCTGTACTGTGGATTTTGTGTTCCCTTGAGCACTGGAATCTGTGGGGATGTAGCTCAGTGGTAGAGCGCATGCTTTGCATGTATGAGGTCCTGGGTTCAATCCCCAGCATCTCCATTTGAAGTGTGCACCATTGGTGTTGTCTACCTGCTTATTGGAATGAACTAGGTTCACAGTTCATTTGAAAAATTTGTTACCCTAGATCAGTGATTCTCAACTGCAGTCCTGAGGGCCCCCTGTCCTCCATGTCTTTGGTTTAAGTCTTCATTATCACAGTTAATTGAGCTAATCAAGGGCTTGACGATTAATTGATCAGTGGAATCAGGAGTGTCAGTCCCTCATAATGAAAAGTTAAAATAAAGACGTGCAGGACATGGGGGCCCACAGGACTGGAGTTGCCCTAGATGCAAAACAGGCAAAGTGAACTGTTAATGACTGGGGGAAACTGAAAAGCCCTGTGGTAACTAACTTAAGGATCCAGCTGATTTACAGGGATCCCAAATCACCACCCTCTGATTTAAGATAACACTAAGACACCCAGTTTCAATCATTCTTGTAATTATATTGTTGTTGTTACTCCGTTTGGATTTATGTAGTGATTATTATTGTGTTACCATTTTAGATGTTGTGTGCTGCCACCAAAATGCGTCTCTTCAAACCATTTTCACGTGTCGGTGATGGGGGCGCTGCCGTTCCGTTAAAGACGCAGACACAGAGTATGGACGTGACATGGGTGTTTTATGCTGTAGAGGAAAAAAAACAGTCCACGTGCCTGTGAGTAAAAAGTTCAACATTTCCAAAGTTTGTTATTGTCTGCTCTGTTGACTTTATAGATGCTGCAAGCCTCAAAGCAGTGGGGATGTAGCTCAGTGGTAGAGCGCATGCTTCGCATGTATGAGGTCCTGGGTTCAATCCCCAGCATCTCCACTCACTGTAACTCATCAGTGGTGCTTTTTACCTGATTTAATCAAGCGCATGTTCATCACACTTGTCAGGTGTGTTTGGAGCAAGGATAGATAGAAGATATGCAGAGCAGGGGTCCCCCAGGGGCAGGATTGAGAACCACTGTCTTACGCAGTGGGAGAAATCCCATGCAGAGAGACCACTCTACAGAGGACTTTGCCAAGCCACAATACCCTATGTTCATCAATGAGTCTTTAAAAAAAAAAATAGCAGGCCAGTTTAGGTGCAGGTCACTCCAGACTCTGGAGTCCACAGAACCAGTCTGAGTCTTTAGATCATTTCATGGTTTTGATAAACACAGATGCTGATCGCCTCAAACCTCACCCACACATGTGGTACTGAGTGTTTTTTGGCAGTATAGTTCTCTGTCAGACATATACTGAATCTCAGACCTTCAGATGACCAAATGCCACTTGACATTGTAGTTATAGTAAGGTTCACCAGTGATGTCAGTGTTTGAATCTGTAATGAATGGAGGAGAGCAGGTCTGCTTATACTGTATTAAAGTGTCTGAATGATCTCCATTTTATGCTCCCTTTATTGTCAATATATGCGAGTCTTAATATAAATGCACGGGTTGAAGTTGGCACAAGTGCAATTTCGTTGTGCTTGCACAATGACAGTAAAGTTCTTGAATCTTGAATCAAAAGGAAATCTTTTTTTAAGCTCTTAAATGTTTTTTTCCAGTTCCATAACTGGGAGGGGCGGAGACACATCCTTTGGGCGTCTCCATGGGTTTCACACAATTCACACAATGAGGCAGAAGATTGATGCTCACCTTTCATGTCATTGAAGGGAGAAGGCATTTTGTTGGGGAATGAGGGAGATTCCATCCCCCTTGTTAGCAAAATGATCAAAATGCATCCCCCTTGTGTTAACCTGCCATCCCCCTATATACTCTATAGAGTAATGTCAGTGACTATTGGGCTAGCCCCCTGGAAGTGAAATGTGGTTTAATTTGGGAGGGGTGGAGACACAACCTCAACATCCTGGCTGTGTCTCACTTATCAGATTCAGGTTGCAAGAACTTTGATGCCTGGCTTAGATAATTGAGGACTGACTGGAAATACAATTTACAATTTAGCATTTAGCAGACGCTTTTAGCCAAAGCGACTTACAATCAGTGCATCAGCCAGATACAAACCACAAGCTCGCCAAAATTTCGTATTTTCTATGCTGCGGATTTTATGCTCACTTGAATACTGACACTGTGGGGATGTAGCTCAGTGGTAGAGCGCATGCTTCGCATGTATGAGGTCCTGGGTTCAATCCCCAGCATCTCCATTTAGTATGGCTTGCAGTCTGTAAAACTACTTTTTAAGTCTTTCCCTGTAGTGCACATAACTATCAGTGTCTTATGTCAGTCTTTCTCAATCCTGCTCCTGGGGGACCCCTGCTCTACCTACCTGGTTGAACTCATCAGTGGCACTTTTGATTGGCTGAGCACACCTGATTTAATCAAGAGCATGTTAATCACACTACTGAGGTGTTCAGAGCAAGGATAGATAGAAAATATGCAGAGCAGTGGTCCAGTTTAGGCACAGGTCACTCCAGACTCTGGAGTCAACAGAACCAGTTTTAGTGTTTCACAGAGATCAGTCTTTGTATCATTTCATGGCTTTGATAAATATAGATGCTGATTGCCTCAAACCTCACCCACACATCTGGTACTGGGTGTTTCTTGGCAGTATAGTTCTCTGTCAGCTATACACTGAATATCCGACCTTCAGATGACCAAATGCCACTTGACGCCCTAAAAGCAGCATTGCACTTATTGTAAGGTTCACCAGTGATGTCAATGTTTGAATCTGTAATGATTGGAGGAGAGCAGGTCTGCTTATACTGTATTAAAGTGTCTGAATGATGTCTGAATGATGTCCATGGCAACATAAGCCTGTATTTTACAATGCCATTATTTCTACCCTTAATAAATTGTATTTCATACTTTACATTGTTTATATTTTGTACTTATTGCTTAGATTCTTAGATTCTACTTTTTATCACTAATATTAATGTTTCTTGTTTTACTGCTGATGTTTTATATTTATATTTTTTATATTTCTTACCCTTTTTTTGTAAATATGTGTGAATCGTAATGCACCGATTGAGGCTGGCACAGTTGCAATTTGATTGGGTTTGCACAATGACAGTAAAGTTCTTGAATCTTGAATCTAAAAGAAATTTTTTCAAACTCTTAAATGTTTTTCCTGTTCCATAATCGGGAGGGGCGGAGACACATCCTCAACCTCCTGGCTGTGCCGTGCTTGTCAGACACATGTTACAAGAACTTTGATGCCTGACTATTTGCTGCACTGATGAACCCTTTGCTGATCAGTATTTCAAGAACAGTTTCACTCCCGCAAACTAAAGACCTCTTGGTATGTGTTGGTACCTTCATTTACAAGTAAAAGGATCAAAGAACTCCAGTTATCTTTGGGTTTCTGCATGGGTTTCACACAGTTCATTAATGATGTACAAGACGCACACCTGTCATGTTATTGAAGGGAGATTACAGTTTCCCTTTTACTCTATGGAGGTTCATTATTTCATGAATGAACTTTGAGAAAAATCCAAATGTACTGCCTGTGCATTGTCTCCCGACTGGACATTATTTCTTTCCATCTGTGGGGATGTAGCTCAGTGGTAGAGCACATGCTTTGCATGTATGAGGCCCTGGGTTCAATCCCCAGCATCTCCATTCACTATGGCTTGCAGTCTGTAAAGCTACTTCTTAAGTCTTTCCCAATAGTGCATATAACTATCAGTGTCTTATGTCAGTCTTTCTCAATCCTGCTCCTGGGAGACCCCTCTTCTGCCTACCTGGCTGAACTCAGAACCAGTCTGAGTTTTACTGTTTCACAGAGATCAGTCTTTGTATCATTTCATGGCTTTGATAAACACAGATGCTGATCGCCTCAAACCTCACCCACACATGTGGTACTGAGTGTTTTTGGCAGTATAGTTCTCTGTCAGTCATATACTGAATCTCAGACCTTTGGGTGACCAGATGCCACTTGACACTGTAAAAACAGCATTGCACTTATTGTAAGGTTCACCAGTGATGTCACTGTTTGAACCTGTAATGAATGGAGGAGAGCAGGTCTGCTATGCTGCATTAAAGTGTCTGAATGATCTCCATGGTAACATAGGCCTGCATTTCACAATGTCATTATTTCTACCCTGGATAAATTCTCGTTTATACTTTACATTGTTTATATTTCATACTTATTGCTTAGATTCTGTAGTTTTTTATCACTGATATTTATCTTTCTTCTTATATTACTGACATTCTGTATGTATATTTTTCATATTTTTTACTTTTTTTTGTAAATATGCATGAGTCTTAATATAAATGCACTTGTTGAAGTTGGCACATCTGCAGTTTCGCCAATGGCAGTGATGTTCTTGAATCTGCCAATGGCAGTAATGTTCTTGAAACTCTTAATTTTTTTTCCAGTTCCATAATTGGGAGGGGCGGAGACACATCCTCAACATCCTGGCTGTGTCTTGCTTATCAGAGTCATGTTACAAGAACTTGACTATTTGCTGCGCTGATGAGCCCTTTGCTGATCAGTATTTCATTGTGCATTGTATCCCCACTGGTCATCATTGCTGCCTACGTATGGGGATGTAGCTCCGATGGTAGAGCGCATGCTTTGCATGTATGAGGTCCTGGGTTCACTCCCCAGCATATCCATTAATTTGAATTAATTTCAGCGAATTTTCCCCACATCTGCATGGGCCGTTACCCCTATCGGTGCTTTAATTCAAAAAGAATATTAAACTAAAGCCAACACAGAACTAACATGCATGTCTCCTGTGTTTATAGTTCATATAAATTTATAGTGAGTGAAATAATTAAGGACTGATTGGAAGGAAAAACCTCAAGCTCTCCAAAAGTTCAGATTTTTCTACACTGCGGATTTTATGCTCCCTTGAATACTGACACTGTGGGGATGTAGCTCAGTGGTAGATCGCATGCTTTGCATGTATGAGGTCCTGGGTTCAATCCCCAGCATCTCCATTTGCTATGGCTTGCAGTGTATAAAGCATATAACTGCATCAGTGTCTTATGCAGTGGGAGGAATTCCATGCAAAGAAACTACACCACCCAAGACTTTGCTAAGCCGCAATACTCATCAGTGAGTCTTCAAAAAAGAAAACCAAAAAAGCGGGCCAGTGTAGATGCAAGTCACTCCAACATATTTCTGCTGGGTTTATAGTTTGCATAAATTTGTAGTCAGTAAAGATGCAAAATGGACAGAATAAACTGTAGATAATTGAGGACTGATTGGAAGTAACAACATGAAGCCCGCCAAAGTTTGAGATTGTCTGTGCAGCGGATTTTATGCTCCCTTGACTATGAAACTGTGGGGATGTAGCTCAGTGGTAGAGCGCATGCTTCGCATGTATGTGGTCCTGGGTTCAATCCCCAGCATCTCCATTTAGTATGGCTTGCAGTCTATAAAACTACTTCTTAAGTCTTTCCCAACAGTGCATATAACTGCATCACTGTCTTATGCAGTGGGAGGAATCCCATGCAGAGAGATCACACTACCCAAGACTTTGCCAAGCCATAATACCCTATCAGTCAGTAAGTCTCTTCAAAAAGAAAAAGGCAGGCCAGTTTAGGTGCAGGTCACTCCAGACTCTGGAGTCAACAGAACCAGTCTGAGTTCTAGTGTTTCACAGAGATCAGTCTTTGTATCATTTCATGGCTTTGATAAACACAGACGCTGATCACATAAAACCTCACCCACACGTGGAAGTGAAATGTGGTTAAATTTGGGAGGGGTGGAGACACAACCTCAACATCCTGGCTGTGTCTCACTTATCAGATTCAGGTTGCAAGAACTTTGATGCCTGACTTAGATAATTGAGGACTGACTGGAAATACAAACCACTAGCTCGCCAAAATGTCATATTTTCTATGCTGCGGATTTTATGCTCCCTTGAGTACAGACGCTGTGGGGATGTAGCTCAGTGGTAGAGCACATGCTTCGCATGTATGAGGTCCTGGGTTCAATCCCCAGCATCTCCATTTAGTATGGCTTACAGTCTATAAAACTACTTCTTAAGTCTTTCCCAACAGTGCATATAACTGCATCACTGTCTTATGCAGTGGGAGGAATCCCATGCAGAGAGACCACACTACCCATGACTTTTCTAAGCCATAATACCCTATACTCATCAGTAAGTCTTTTCAAAAAGAAAAAGGCAGGCCAGTTTAGGTGTAGGTCACTCCAGCCTCTGGAGTCAACAGAACCAGTCTGAGTTCTAGTGTTTCACAGAGATCAGTCTTTGTATCATTTCATGTGTGGTACTGACTGTTTTTTGGCAGTATAGTTCTCTGTCAGACATATACTGAATCTCTGTCAGACATATACTGGATGCAGAAGGGAGAAGGCAATTAGTAGGGGAATGGGGATTGGGGGGGGGGGTGCCAGACCCCTTGCTCTGCACATTCTCCATCTCTCCCTACCTACCTGGCTGAACTCATCAGTGGCACTTTTGATTGGCTGAGCACACCTGATTTACTGAGGAGCATGTTAATAACACTGGTCAGGTGTGTTCGGGCTGATTTATACACCTGAGTCTAATCTACACTGTAGGTGCAGCGTGGGTTCTGCGTAGCCGCATGCCCTACTCCGCAGCCTGATGCGCACCTCCCCAGGAATATAGTTAGTGTGTGCATCATTTTCCAGTCAGATTGCTTCTCCTTCAGAGCAGGATCCTAGTAAGACGTTGCTTAATTTGCTTCAGTAGTCGCGATTTCTGGTTTCTCTCTTGTCTCTGTTGCGTGTTATCTGCCTTAGTAGCCGTGATTTCTGTTTGCTGTGTGTACTCTGTTGTCGTTTCACCGTATATATAACTTACTTCGTGCTAGATTCTTTCAGGGTTTGCTTTACCTTAGGTTCTCTGTCAGTTTAGAACTGTGTTCTCTGTCTGGTAGCGTCGCTGGTTTATTTTACTAGGGAGTTTGTGTTGAATTCTTGTCGCGTCAGCTGTTGAGTTGCTGATTTGCATTTGTTTGTTACTCTCGGCCACAGCCAATTTACGCTTTGTTCTGAGGGGGCGGGGCTGTAGCCAGCCCTTAAGCCATGAACACTGTAGTCACAGGACTCATTAGTAATAGTGCTTCCGCAGAGTGGCAGCTGTAGTGGCAGCTGTAGCAGTCTCGTCTCCCTTGTCTCGTCGGACGAAGATTCGGTCGGACTAAGACGAGGGAGTCTACCTGTGGGAGTCCACCAAGGAAGGACAACGAGGAAGCTGAGACAACTACTGCCTGTCTGCCGGACCCTCAGTGATTTAATTCCCATTTGTTTATCTGTGTAATTGTGCTTCTACCCTACCTCTGTCCCTCTCACACTAATCATGTGTCATCTCACTATTCCTGTTCGAGTTTCTTCTCGCACTCTTTGCAGGTGGCGGCCGCTGCATCCTTGTGGACGCAACCTGTCTAACCTCATCCACCCGCCACACTCTGCTGACACTACTGCTGTCATTTCAGGTGGCCTATGGAACTGCCAGTCAGCGGTACAGAAGGCTGACTTCATCACTTCCCAAGCCTCAATGCTGTCCCTGCACTTTCTGGCCCTCACTGTGACGTGGATCAGGCCGGAGAACACGGCCACTCCTGCCGCTCTCTCCACTGCTTTTTCCTTCTCCCACACCCCCAAATCCTCGGGGAGGGGTAGGGGAACTGGCTTCCTGATCTCCCCGTCATGGAGCTTCCGAGAAACCTCTCTCCCTTCTATCTCTCCCACATCCTTTAAATTTCATGCTGTTTCTGTTTCCTCCTCTTATAAACTACACATGACTGTTCTCTACCGCCCTCCAGGCCCTCTGCAGGCATTCCTGGACAAACTGGACACCCTCCTCAGCTCCTTCCCTGAGGACGGCACTCCCATCCTGCTGCTTGGAGACTTCAACCTTCCGCTGAATTCTACTCAGTCTGATGGCCTACTCTCCCTCCTTCAGTCCTTTGACTTTACCCTCGCGGAGTCCCCTGCAACGCAAAAGGGTGGCAATCAACTGGACCTTGTCTTCACAAGAGGCTGCCAAGTTCCTGATCTCACAGTCACACCGCTCCACGCCTCAGATCACTTCTTCATGTCTTTCTCTCTCTCGATCTCACCCTCCCTGAAATCCTCTGCTCCCACGCTGCCAGTCTCAGCTAGGTGCAACCTTCGCACCCTCTCCTCTAGCACCTTCTCTTCTATGGTCTGTTCCTCTCTCCCATCTGTGGAAGCCTTCTCACTTCTTCCCGTGGAGGAGAAATCCTCTACAGTCCTCTCCGCACTGGCGTCCTCCCTGGACACCCTCTGCCCCCCTGTCACCAAGCCGGCTCGCCTCTCCGCTCCCAGTCCCTGGTTAGCTGATAGCATTCGTGCTGACAGAGCCAAACTTCACGCGGCTGAACGGAGATGGCGGAAATCAAGATCCCTCAATGACCTATCCTACTACCACTCTCTTCTTTCTTCTTTCTCCTCTACCCTGTCCTCTGCCAAATCTGCCTTCTTCCACTCCAGGATCAACTCTGCCTCTTCAAACACCCGCAAACTCTTCTCCACCTTCTCTTCCCTCCTCTCTCCTCCTCCTCCTCCTCCTCCTCCCCCTCCTCCTCCCTCATCCCTATCTGCAGATGACTTTGTCTCCTTCTTTGAGAAGAAGATCAAAGGCATCTGCGACTCCCCCCCCCCTCCCCACTGACTCTGAAGCTTTCCTACTTATCAAATCCCATCGTCCTACTACCTGTCCTCTAGACTCCATCCCCTCCCCTCTCTTTCAGGCCATCTCGGACGACATCCTGCCCTTCATCTCATCCTTGATCAACAGCTCCCTGTCTACTGGCACAGTTCCTTCTGCCCTGAAGAGGGCATGGGTCAAGCCACTGCTTAAGAAGCCCACTCTAGACCCAACTGATGTCAGTAGCTACCGTCCAGTCTCTCTCCTACTGTTTCTGTCCAAAACCCTGGAACGTGCAATATATAACCAACTCTCTCCATATCTTCTCCAGAACAATCTCATGGATCAGAACCAATCTGGATTCAAAGCCGGCCACTCCACCGAGACGGCCCTCCTTGCTGTCTCGGAGGAGCTCCACTTGGCCAGAGCAAAGTCTCTCAGCTCTGTCCTCATACTCCTAGACCTCTCCGCAGCATTTGACAAGGTCAACCATCAGATTCTCCTCTCATCCCTTGCTGGGCTGGGCTTCGCGGGTTCTGCACTCGCATGGTTTAAGTCCTACCTGTCTGACCGTTCCTACCAGGTCTCTTGGAGGGAATCGGTCTCCTCCCCCCGCCCTTTCCACACAGGAGTCCCACAAGGTTTGGTACTTGGTCCACTCCTCTTCTCTCTCTCGTCTCTCTTACCACTGCTACGCTGATGATACACAGCTGTTCTTCTCCTTCCCCCCCTCTGACTCTCAGGTTCAGCCTCGTATCGCAGCCTGCTTAGCTGACATCGCCTCCTGGATGTCCGCGAACCACCTCAAACTCAACCTGGAGAAAACGGAGCTTCTGTTTTTTCCTGCAAAGAACTCCCCAACGATTGACACTGCAATCACCATCGAGGGATCTGTGGTGTTCCCCACCACAGCAGCCAAAAACCTTGGCGTAACCCTCGATAACCAGCTGACCTACTCTGGTCACATTGCGGCAGTCACTCGATCCTGCAGATTCTCCCTATACAATGTCAGGAGAACCCGCCCATTCCTCACACAACAGGCGACCCAGCTCCTGGTCCAAGCGCTTGTCATCTCCTGCCTGGACTACTGCAACGCTCTACTGGCTGGCTGGCTTACCGACCTGCGCCATCAGGCCGCTCCAGCTCGTACAGAACGCCGCTGCAGGCCTGGTATTCAACCTCCCTAAGCACTCTCACGTCAGTCCACTGCTTACTGCGCGCCAATGACTTCCGGTAGCTGCCCGCATCCAATTCAAGACACTGGTACTGGCCTACCAGGCCACAAGAGGCTCCGCACCATCATACCTTCGGTCCCTAATAACTCCGTATACCCCTACTAGAACCCTCAGCTCTACGACCTCTGGTCAGCTGACGGTCCCCTCACTTCGGGAACCCGGCAGCCGCTACTCCCGACCACGCCTCTTCTCCACCCTGTTTTTTTCCAGTTCCATAACTGGGAGGAGCGGAGAAACATCCTTTGGGCGTCTGCATGGGTTTCACACAATGAGGCAGAAGACTGATGCACACCTTTCATGTCACTGAAGGGAGAAGACATTTTTTAGGGGAATGAGGGAGATGCCATCCCCCTTGTTAGCAAAATGACCAAAATGCATCCCTTGTGTTAACCTGCCATCCCCCTATATACTCTATAGAGTAATGTCAGTAACTATTGGGCTAGCCCCCCTGTCAAAAAATAACAAACCACCTACTGGGCATAACCTGGAAGTGAAATGTGGTTTAGTTTGGGAGGGGTGGAGACACAACCTCAACATTCTGGCTGTGTCTCACTTATCAGATTCAGGCTGCAAGAACTTTGATGCCTGACTTAGATAATTGAGGACTGACTGGAAGTACAAACCGCTAGCTCTCCAAAATTTCAGATTTTCTATGCTGCGGATTTTATGCTCCCTTGAATACTGACACTGTGGGGATGTAGCTCAGTGGTAGAGCGCATGCTTTGCATGTATGAGGTCCTGGGTTCAATCCCCAGCATCTCCATTTAGTATGGCTTGCAGTCTATAAAGCTACTTCTTAAGTCTTTCCCAACAGTGCATATAACTGCATCAGTGTCTTATGCCAGTCTTTCTCAATCCTGCTCCTGGGGGACCCTTGCTCTACCTACCTGGTTGAACTCATCAGTGGCACTTTTGATTGGCTGGGCACAGCATGTTAATCAACAGCATGTTAATCACACTAATCAGGTGTGTTTGGAGCAAGGATAGATAGAAGACATGCAGAGCAGGGGTCCAGTTTAAGTGCAGGATTGAGAACCACTGTCTTATGCAGTGGGAGGAATCCCATGCAGAGAGACCACGCTAAGCAGGACTTTTGCAAGCCACAATACCCAATACTCATCAGTAAGTCTTTAAAAAAAAAAAAAACATAACAAAACAAACAAAAAAAGCAGGCCAGTGTAGGTGCAGGTCATTCCAACATATTTCTGCTGTCACCTGCTGGGTTTATAGTTTGCATAAATTTGTAGTCAGTAAAGATGCAAAATGGAGAAAACAAACTGTAGGTAACTGAGGACTGATAGGAAGTAAAAACATGAATGGACAAAATAAACGGTTGATTGGAAGTAAAAACATGAATTTCAAGAACAGTTTCACTCCTGCACACCAAAGACCTCTTGGTACGTGTTGGCACCTTTATTTACAAGTTAAAGGGTCAAAGAGCTCCAGTTATCTTTGGGTTTCTGTATGGGTTTCACACAATTCATTAATGATACAGAAGACTGATACATACCTGTCATGTTGAAGGGAGATTACAGTTTTCCTTTTGCTCTAGAGAGGACATTTCATCAATGAACTTTACAAAAAGGTACTGCCTGTGCATTGTCTCCCCACTAGACATTAAGCACTTTTGCACCAAACAGTTCTAGGGTCTAATTCGATAGGAACTACCCCCTGTGGAGCTTTCCCTAGAACTACATTTGTTCTAGGGCCTTTTTTCTGTTTGCTTTCGCACCGCCAGTAGGAACGCTGAAGTGACGTAAGCCGGCCGACGGTATAGCAGCTAAGAGCTGTTGTTTATGACTAACCACGATAGCTGCACATTTTGAAGTACAAATTTAATTACTTTTAAGACCCTTTAAATACCTCCAAAAGGAAAAAAAGAACCATTACTGCGGCAAAAGAAATCGACAAACTAGACTACAGTATACACAATGAGTTTTATTGAATTTGAATGACAGAAATATTGATTGCACATTAGATAACCTATAACTGCCTTCTCATTAACGAAAATAAAACTGTATGGCTATAGACCCATTCCAATGGAAAAAATCATTTCCCAATGCATTTATGCATTTACCACCACAGTAGCAGTGAATGACTTGTTGGGCATAGTACTTTTCGGGTGCTAGCATAGCACTTGTGCCTGACCCTTGCTCGCGGCATCGTTTTTTTTTTTTTTTTTTCCTTTTTCCCCGCCGCAGCCCTAAAATCGTAAGCTGGATAAACACATTCTTATTTTAGGTTAAAATGCGGATCATAGCCACACAAGCGTACACACAAGCACCTACCGAAGCGGAGTGTACGCTACCTCTTCAATGTACAAATATACATTGGACGTTGCAAAATGGTCATTGTTGGGGGATATAAAATACCGGTAAAATAAAACATAAAAACTATGTGCCCCCTCCTACAATTCCAGACATTTTGAGACATGAATATCAAAAGCTAAATGAAATACGTTCTAAGACTTTATATTTTGCACGGATCTTTAAAAATGGCGGTTGCAATCATCGTATACCTGCGTCTGGACCAATGGCTGTACACCTACGTCACAAGGTTCCTATTGCGCTGCGAAAGTACCTACCCTGAAGTAGGAGCTAAAAAAGCCCCTCAAAACAGCGTTCTAAGAACTATGATCGTTCTAACTTCCTGTGGTGCGAACACGCAAAAAAGGGGGTACTTTCTCCAACAGTTCTAAGAACTATGGAAAAGTTGCTCCGGTGCGAAAGCGCCTATTGTTGCTCCCTATGTGTGGGGATGTAGCTCAGTGGTAGAGCGCATGCTTTGCATGTATGAGGTCCTGGGTTCAATCCCCAGCATCTCCATTAATTTGAATTCAATTCAGTGAATTTTCCCCTAGTAGTGTTTTAAGTCAAAAGGAATATTAAATTAAAGCCAACACAGAACTAACATACATGTCTGGTGTCACCTGCTGGGTTTATAGTTCATATAAATTTATAGTCAGAGAAATAATTGAGGACTGATTGGAAGGAAAAACCTCAAACTCTCCAAAATTTCAGCATGTATGAGGTCCTGGGTTCAATCCCCAGCATCTCCATTTAGTATAGCTTGCAGTCTATAAAGCTACTTCTTAAGTCTATCCCAGCAGTGTATATAACTGCATCAGTGTCTTATGCCAGTCTTTCTCAATCCTGCTCCTGAGGGACCCTTGCTCTGCCTACCTGTTTGAACTCATCAGTGGCACTTTTGACTGGCTGAACACACCTGATTTAATCAACAGCATGTTAATCACACTAGTCAGGTGTGTTTGGAGCAAGGATAGATCAAAGACATGCAGAGCAGAGGCCCCCCGGGGGCAGTATTGAGAACCACTGTCTTATGCAGTGGGAGGAATCCCATGCCGAGAGACCACACTACCCAAGACTTTTCTAAGCCATAATACCCTATACTCATCAGTAAGTGTTTTCAAAAAGAAAAAGGCAGGCCAGTTTAGGTACAGGTCACTCCAGACTCTGGAGTCAACAGAACCAGTCTGAATTCTAGTGTTCCACAGAGATCAGTCTTTGTGTCATCAATTTACAATATAGCATTTGTCAGGTGCTTTTAGCCAAAGCGACTTACAATCAGTGCATCGGTTGGATTCCTAATACCTCATAAGCAGACATTGCAATAAGACTGAGCGTCAATTTACTCCTTCGTATTGTGCCCCTGGAATTCTTTGACAAACATAGAAACAAGACAAGGGTTTTTTTGGGGTTTTTTTTTAAAGGAAAGGAGGTTAGGCATTGGGGGATAGGTGGGTTCTGAAGAGGTGGGTTTTCAGTTTCTTGCGGAAGATGGTAAGGGACTCCGCAGTCCTAACTGTATGAGGGAGGTCGTTCCACCACCGCGGGGCAAAGGCGGAGAAGAGGCGTGGTCGGGAGGAGCGGCTGCCGGGTTCCCGAAGTAAGGGGGCCGTCAGCTGACCAGAGGTCGTAGAGCGGAGGGTTCTAGTAGGGGTATACGGAGTTATTAGGGACTGAAGGTATGATGGTGCGGAGCCTCTTGTGGCCTGGTAGGCCAGTACCAGTGTCTTGAATTGGAAGCCAGTGGAGCGCAGTAAGCAGTGGAGTGACATGAGAGTGCTTAGGGAGGTTGAATACCAGGCGTGCAGCGGCATTCTGCACGAGCTGGAGCGGCCTGATGGCGCTGGTCGGTAAGCCAGCCAGTAGAGCGTTGCAGTAGTCCAGGCGGGAGATGACGAGCGCAAGCTCGCCAAAATTTCAGATTTTCTATGCTGCGGATTTTATGCTCCCTTGAATACTGACACTGTGGGGATGTAGCTCAGTGGTAGAGCGCATGCTTCGCATGTATGAGGTCCTGGGTTCAATCCCCAGCATCTCCATTTAGTATGGCTTGCAGTCTATAAAGCTACTTCTTAAGTCTTTCCCAACAGTGCATATAACTGCATCAGTGTCTTATGCCAGTCTTTCTCAATCCTGCTCCTGAGGGACCCTTGCACTGCCTACCTGTTTGAACTCATCAGTGGCACTTTTGACTGGCTGAACACACCTGATTTAATCAACAGCATGTTAATCACACTAGTCAGGTGTGTTTGGAGCAAGGATAGATCAAAGACATGCAGAACAGGGGTCCAGTTTAGGTGCAGGTCACTCCAGACTCTGGAGTCAACAGAAACCTCACCCACACATGTGGTACTGAGTGTTTTGTGGCAGTATAGTTCTCTGTCAGACATACACTGAATCTCAGACCTTTGGGTGACCAGATGCCACTTGACGCCATAAAAGCAGCATTGCACTTATAGTAAGGTTTTACCAGTGATGTCAATGTTTGAATCGGTAATGAATGGAGGAGAGCAGGTCTGCTTATACTGTATTAAAGTGTCTGAATGATCTCCATGGCAACGTAGCACCTTTATTTACAAGTAAAAGGGTCAAAGAGCTCCAGTTATCTTTGGGTTTCTGCATGGGTTTCACACAATTCATTAATGATGTACAAGACGCACACCTGTCATGTTATTGAAGGGAGATTACAGTTTTCCTTTTGCTCTAGAGAGGACATTTCATGAATGAACTTTGAGAAAAATCCAAAGGTACTGCCTGTGCATTGTCTCCTTATTGGACATTGTCACCGCTTATGTGTGGGGATGTAGCTCAGTGGTAGAGCGCATGCTTTGCATGTATGAGGTCCTGGGTTCAATCCCCAGCATCTCCATTAAAATTAAGTGTTTTTTGCCCGTGGGTGTTACCCCTATCATTGCTTCATTTCAGAGGGAATACTGAATTCAAGATAACACAGAACTAACATACATTTCTGCTGTCTCCTGCTGGGTTTACAGTTCATACAAATTTAGTCAGTAAAGATGCAAAATGCATAAAATGTAGATAATTTAGGACTGATTAGAAGTAAAAACTGCAAGCTCACCAAAATTTCAGATATAAAATTTCTATACTGTGGATTTTATGCTCCCTTGACTGCTAGAGCTGTGGGGATGTAGCTCAGTGGTAGAGCGCATGCTTTGCATGTATGAGGTCCTGGGTTCAATCCCCAGCATCTCCATTTAGTATGGCTTGCAGTGTATAAAGCTACTCTTTACATAATACCAGTGCACAATTTGTCTCTGTATGTCTGCCATCTTTACAGCAGCCTAGAAGACTGCGAAGCACCAACGTCGTGAAATCCACCTTTGCTTTCATTCTTCAGAAGAAACAGTCAGTAAACTACAAGAAATATTAAGACACTGTGTGTAAGTGATGGGATGTAGCTCAGTGGTCAAGGGCATACTCTATATTCTATTGCTTTATATGCATGCTATATATGATATTGTTTTATATTCACAATCTGCTCACTTCAAATGGACAATGTGTGTATGTAAAAATGAAAAATATCTTTTCAAAAAGTCTTGTGAAAAAGATTTGATGACCGTAATTACATGGGAATGATCCCTCCCAGTGCCTCAGTTTCAAAGCAATACCACAGCATAACTCGTCAAACACACATAGAGTTCTGCTTACACGTCAGTATGTGAACTGGTGCTCCCAGCCTGCTTTCAGTGCATTGCTTTGGAGGGAACAGTTTTCTAAAGTGCCAAACATGCTTTCCTTGCATTGCCTGTCCAAGTAACATCACACAGGGCCGTAAACTGAGTGAATGGATTAAGATTTGTGAGGTGAAGTGGGGGGATGTTGATGCTGTTAGAAAGCGTTTGACATCATTTTCAGTGAAAACGTATGAACAGTGAACAGTTTGGACGAATCCGTAGACTGTGTTCTTAGACTTGGCGACTGGAGGTGCCATCCATCAGAAATAAAGGAGAGGGAGAGGGAACAAACGACAGAGAGAGAAGAAGACAGAGGAGCTGTCTTGGAAGCTGAAAGGTACTTGGTAAAATCCCACAGGGAGCTTTCGTAAGTTACTTGAGGGGCAGTATCAGTCTTACAAACGCAAGCATATCAGTAAGTGGGGATGTAGCTCAGTGGTAGAGCGCATGCTTCGCATGTATGAGGTCCTGGGTTCAATCCCCAGCATCTCCATTTGATTTAGCGACGTCATTGCATATACGTGTGAGAGAACTGAAACCGCAAAGTTTATATAATACACTGAAGTGTCTGGGTGTGAGCCGTCCATTGTTCAGAGGGAACGTCATGTCCAAGCTAGTACTGAGAGATTTTGCAATTGGAGTAAAGAATGTGTGCTTCCTTAAAGCTTTGCTGACTTGTGCTTTTCTGTGGACTTTGTGTAAGTCCTTGTTAAATCCGCCCTCGCACCTATTCCAACCAAAACAAATCCGCAAGAAACGACAGACACAGTCATAGAACGTGCACGCAGCACAATACATAACAGAAAAGTAACGGAATTTTGCCAGACTTAGTAGAGAGGGGTGGGACTGATCCGAGACAGGAACAACAACACAGTGGAAGACAAACGATACAACTTCGATTTGCTTATGAAATGGAAAGGATTTTATCAGTTATAAAAGCAACTGTCACGCCCACTCCTCCGCGTTCTTCTCTTTGCTCAAAGCGAAGGTCATCTCACGGGTCATCTCAGACAAGTCCTGTATAAAAGGCACTGCCCAAGAAGACGGTTTGGATTACAGACCGGTGGATGAAGTCAAGAGCTCACTGGATCACATGGAGAGGGAGAAGGTCCGGCCCAAAAGAGGGAAACTCTAACTCCACAGAGAACGCAAGGAGCAGAGGGAAAGACCTCGCCAGGATTTAATCGAAATTTAATTAAATTCTTTCCGAAAACACGTGTAAATGAACACATGGTCCTAAGGTTGAGTTTGTAATGTATGTAGAGCCAAACTGAATCCAGATTTGTACTTGCATGCTAGGCTGTGTACAGTCATTCAGAGGGGCAGATTGTAAGGCTGTTAAGGAAGCAGCTTCAAGTGATAAAGATTTTTATTATCGTTTTATGTTGAATTTACATTTCATACAATGTTACATGGAAACTGTGCTCAGATCAGCTGGACGTTCATGGTCTCTTAAAATTGAAGGTTGTGGGTGGAATCCTGGCACATGCCATAGTTAAGAAGGAATGCAATGTGTTAAGTTGGTACCATGGCAGTACCTTTTGAAAATGTGTGTGTCTGTGTATCAGCAGTGAACTGATCTGTGTTTTTGAAGGGAAAGAGTGGTTTCACTGGCTGAAAAGAAACATCGTTTTCATACTTCACAGTTTTTGGTCCTCTTTTTCATGATAGTCTGATGTTCCTCTGTGACTAACGAGATTAAATAATAAGTCTTATTTTAAACTATTAACTTGTTTGACCTAAGGACGTTGGTTTGGGTTGTGGGCATGAACTGCTTGTCAATGAAGTTAATATTATCTAGACTGGAAAGACAGCAGAGAGACAAAGGAGAGCTGCCTTGGAGACTGAGAACCATAGGCAAAGTCTCTCAAGGTGAAGGTCAGTTCAGTCGAGAAATTCAGTCACTGAACTCTAAGAAAAATCTCAAGGCGCTGCATTCGTATTGTGTGCTGTGGTAACACTGTAAAAAATTTGGCCACTGCTGGGGTTGTAGCTCAGTGGTAGAGCGCATGCTTTGCATGTATGTGGCCCTGGGTTCAGTCCCCAGCATCTCCATCAGCCTTGTTATTGTTGCAGAACCTGTGCAAAACACATGTCAAAACCTAACCAATGCTAAAATCAGGCTGGTCAAGTTGAAAGGGGCCTTATGCAGCACTACTGTCTGGGTGTAAGCTCAGGAGAAATGTAGCTCCTGGGTTTGAGAACAAAAAAGAACAGACTGCATGTTGTGTAATGGAAGGGCATTCCCTCACAGGTGAAGTAAGTGTAGTTTCCCATAATTCAATCTTAACTTTATTTCTTTTTTTTTTTTTTCCAATTCAGTATTGCTTTTCAAGACAAATAAAATTCAGGTTTTAATCTCATTCGGAAATACACCTATAGCAACAAAAAGATGCTTGGAGTCTGTCAGCATGCAGCTCCATGGTAATGCTCACAGGCATATTTTGACTTAACGGCTATCTTACAGCTGCGTATGAATGTACTGAGACGCTTGCCAAGCTGCGTTACCAGAGGGGGCCGAGTGGTAAAGCATCAGTTTTGAAAACCAAAGGTTAAAGGTTCAAGCCATGTCCATCCTGTAAGAGGCAATAGTACTAGTGAAAGAGGAAAGCTTGGGTGTCAAAACCTGGTTGTGTTGTTGTGTAGATGTGTCAGTGGGTACTATGCAATGGCTATGTGCATCAGACAGGAAGGGCTCATTGACTCACATGAAACTTGTCTGATTTAAACTGGAAAGCTGACATGCCGATTCTTTTTTTTTTTTACATTTCAAAAAGCAACATGCAGTTTTAAATTCAGATTTTTTTCCCCTCTGTTTTTCACTCAGTTTTTGAATTGCCACGTTCAGTTTTACCGTCATATGTCCCTGCCACAACACACCGATCCGGGAGGACTGTGAGCTCTGTCGGGTGTGTCCTCCAATGCGAACTACACTCCTTTTCACCTTTTCAAACGTGTACAAGGATCGCCATGGAAACACAGTGCATGTGGAGGTCCACGCTATTTCCCAAGATAGGTCTTGCAACTACGCGCACGCCCCACTGATGCTGGGAGTCGTTATGATTGCCAGGTGCCAGTCACCAGGTCTCCATGTTTAGCATAGGACAGATTCGTGAGCATGAGGAATGTGGGCTGGAGGACCAAATTCACATAATTAGAAGAAATGGAGATAAACAAAAAAAGAAAAAATGGAGGGGATGTAGCTCAGAGCGCATGCTTTGCATGTATGAGGTCCTGGGTTCAATCCCCAGCATCTCCATTTGCTTTAATATGTTTCTGAACTCCTGTCAGTAACATTACGACTGATGATAAAACGCTTCCGATAACGACAAGTAGAGAGAGGGGTCGATCTCACAGATGGAAGTACATGGATGTGTTCCCTATTTGCAGCGTTGCTCAGAAGTTATGAGGTCATATGTTTGAGCTGAAAGCACGTGATGAGTTCTGACAGCATGTTACCATATCCGACGGATTCAACATGTGTCTCAATTTACCCTGTTAAATTAGGAGGGAGGGATTGTCACGTCAAAAGCGGGATGAGCTACGATTTGTATGGAAAATTAACACAATTTAGACGATCTGTATAATCTATCAGTACTTCTATTTAAGGCAAACAAAATTAGATTTTAAGTATTATTAAACACGTTTCGTGGCTGAAATGGTGATTTGATCATTGGAAAGGTATCGTATGAGAACAACAGTACTGTATTGCTTACACTAGACTGGCAATTTAGAAGACAGGTCAAACACATTGTCATTGGGGTGTGAACTTAAGGTCGTACACGTATGTATTTACGTTACGCATGTATTTACGTTACGCATGTAAAACCATGGGAGGAGGGTAATATTGGGATAAGAATACGATAACAACGGGGTGATTGTGTTAAAATGTGTGTGACCTCCTCTTTCTTAGTTAGAATAAATACATAAGAAAAAAGAGACTGGATTGTCTTCGAAAATATTCCCGTTGTTCTGATATTTGCATGGATATTGGCATGGAACCTGTTTTTCGGCACCATTCGAATTATTATTCGATTCAAACAGAGATGCATTATAATTCGTATGTAGTGTTTAAACGTTAAATTCAGTCACAAACATGTGCCTCTACAAACGACTTTCATGTTTTATTTCAAATATCAGTTTATTACATCAGTTTCTTCGGGCAGTTCTATGGCCTCTTCATCATGACTGCCAGTAGAAACTGGTTTGGGCAAGCAGTTTGTTTATCCTTGTTACCAGGCAACGTTTCTCTTCATTTCATCTGGTTGATAGAAAGACAACCTGTAAATGAATCGCCTATATTCTGTGATGTGTGATTTTTTTTCTTTTTCTTCTGTTTAATTAGGACAGTTGCTGGAGAGAGAGAGAGAGACTTTCATTATAGTAGTGTGGGTAAATTTACATTAGTTTTTACTTACCGAGTTCTAATGGCTCTTGCAAGTGGACATTGGGTTGAAAAAGAAATTCGAGGGGAACCACCAAGCCCTAGGTGGGTATTCTATGAGTTCTGCAGTTCTGCTTACAGCGATAGTTTGGTGCTGGCATTTACACAAGCCAAAAAAAATATATGTATATTACTATAATCCAATATAACTCCACACAGCTTGTTAAACACAGCCTGCTAGACAAGCTTAGCATTTCACGGTCCAGTTTACTATGCTTTATAAAGTCAGAAACTAATAATTATCAACATGAGGGCAATTATTATCATAAACAGAGAGCCATACATAATTCGAAAATGTGTGAATGAAACCATTTCGTCCTCCTTGATTTTTATTTTCTGACAGACATGGTCATGCGCTTGCTGTGGCAGGAAATCTCGCTTTCTTGTTTGGAGGAGTATCAACCGCGAGCGCTGAGGTACACAACCCCGTAAATCATATTTATCTATGTAATTTCACACTTGTCAAGGCCTGAGGTAAACTTGAAACGTCTGAAAATCTAATCTGTGGCAATTTTGCAGATGCCGAGGCTTTTAGAATTAAGGGGATACGTTAAAGGTGGAAAAAGCCCTCGAGTCCAATAGCGAGAACATTGCGGTAATGTTAGGTTGGCACTGAATTGTGCTCACGCGGCGAAGAATCTTTTCATTACTGATCACTCTTACAAGACTGTGGAAATGAGTGAAAAATTGTTTTAAACTGTAACATGAGCTTCTCATCCCTAAATTGGTAGTAAAACCGCAGCTCTACATAGCTCACAGCAGTTGGAAATAAAGCAATGAAGGAAACCGAGAAGCGGAAAGGTCACGGGTTCAGTTCCGAATAATGATAGGGTAATTGGCTTGCTGTGGGCTCTGACAGACTACTTACTCCCAACGTGCAAGATGCTCGAACCTTCAAATTGGTTCAGGGGCACTGAACAGAAGCGGAATCTGTGCGCTGGAATGTACACATTGCTAAAATTAGCTGCACAAAACTATTCATACCAAGGTTAGTCTAAATTCCACTACTTTGGCAGTGCAGTATTGTACTCCTGCGTGTCTTCAGTTCTCAAACAAGGATCGAATACAAGGAGAATGTTTTGAACGTCTTAGCGCAGAGAACGAGAAAGAACACCATCAAATCTACAGCTTACTGATTGGACTCTTGTCTTTCGTCTGACTCAATATTTCTAACATAAAAATACAATGAGTTGCTGGCAGAAAGGACAACACACACAGGTTAATCATATCATATTTAGTATGACATTTAACTTTACTCTTAAACCACAAGTGAATACGTGAACTCAGTCCAAAACAGAACTGTCTTCATATATGGTTTAATCAAATGTATGTGCATTAACATGTTTTGGCCACCAGCTATTGGTCCCACATTGTCCTTATGTCTGTTTTACGACAATGATTATTGAGATCATGACTGTTAGTGGTAATAGTAGTTTTTAAATGTCCTTACATCATTTATGTGCACATACTAGGTTTAACAGTCTGTTAAAACAGAAGGCTTGGATCAGTTCATGTCTTAAAGAAAAGAGCTTAACACCTTGCAAATGTTCAGTTCCAGCATTCAGTACAGTAATTATTTTTTAATAAATATTGCTTATTTTTCAGTTAATCATTCAACCATTTCTTCCATTTTTGATGTAATAATTACATATTTGTTGTGAGTTTCTTATTTATTCGACCTAACTATGTCTAACTAGAAATGGTATCTTGCAATGATCTTGTCCAGTGATTTTTTTATTATTATTATTATCATCCTCAGGATGATCATCCCGTGTATCTGAATGATTTTTACATGATTACAGGTAAGAACTGTTATTCAGGGTTTTCAATGAAACAGCAAAGCCTCTAAATACAGCAAATATGCTTAAAATTCACCATAGTGCTTGTAAATTTGTGTTGTGAAATATCACAGATGCAAAACTGACTGAACTTCAAGCTGTTATTTTGTTTTTAATGAAATTCTTTATATTTTCAGTAACACCATCTCTCATCACATGGGAGGTGATGCCCCAGAATGGAGTCATCCCAGCGGCCAGAGGGGGGCACACTCTTTGGTAATCAAAACTGTCCCCCCTCTCCAAACAAACAAACAAAAAAAAAGATATATTCATCACAGATTATTTTCATTTTGTAAAACTTGCCGTGAAGTTTTGCTTCATTTTCTCTAATGAAGTAAAGTCAGTGAACCTAAACAGGAACCTGATGATGTGGTCTTGTATTCCTCAATGCTCTCTCTCTCTCTCTCTCTCTCTCTCTCTCTCTCTCTCTCTCTCTCTCTCTCTTTGCAGTGTGGTTAAAGGGAAGCTCTTTTTGTTTGGTGGTTCCTCTCATCCTGAAGCTAAGGAATGTCTCCCTGGAGTCTATTGCTTTGATATTGGTAAGAGCACAGAGCAGCTTTCGCCCTGGTATTGAGGAGAATACATGGAGGTGAAACACTAAGCGAAGCTCTCCTGAGACCTGCCTTAGTCCTAAAGCAAGTGAGACATTGTCACCGTTTTCTTTCAACACTCAAGTGTCGGTCAGTAAGTTTGCGTAAGTTTGATTTGTGACGTTCATTATGGGGAAAAAAAGAATGGTCATAGTTAGATGTATTGTTGTGTCATAGTTTGCAGTATTGTTGTGTCATAGTCAGATGTATTGTTTTGTCATAGTCAGATGTATTGTTTTGTCATAGTTTGATGTATTGTTTTGTCATAGTTAGATGTATTGTTTTGTCATAGTTAGATGTATTGTTGTGTCATAGTTTGCAGTATTGTTGTGTCATAGTCAGATGTATTGTTGTGTCATAGTCAGATGTATTGTTTTGTCATAGTTTGCAGTATTGTTTTGTCGTAGTCAGATGTATTGTTTTGTCATAGTTTGCAGTATTGTTGTGCCATGATTTGCTCTGTTCTTGTGCCATGATTTGCTCTGTTCTTGTGTCATAGTTTGCTGTATTCTTGTATCATAATTCATTGTATTCTTTTCAAAACTGACAAACACATACAGGCTGTGCTGCCAAAAGATGGAGCAAACAGAAATGTTTTGCACAAATTTATGAACCATTTTTTTGCTTAGTGTCACTGACTTGGGAGAAATTAGTCACCAAGGGCCTGCCCGTGCGGACGCTATACCACAGCTCAGCGGCTGTGGGAGACAACATCTATGTTTATGGAGGACTTCTGGACGGAGTTCCCACCGATGACCTCATGATGTTTAACACTGGTCAGTGATACAGAACGTCTAGTAGTTCATTGGTGGTGAGCTAGCCAATCAGATGGTTTAAATTGTTCATTTACAGTGCAGTGAATGCCTTTTAAATTGGAAGCACCGGCTAATAAAAACACAAATAAATCATTATGCGTTACGCTGAAAGCAGAAATGAAATCTAGAGTTACTGAAAAGCTATTTCATAGTGCACTTGTTTCATAGTTATCATAATAATCAAAATTGCAAATATTCATCAGATGAAACGATCCTGCGATTCTCTAATCGATAAGTCTTACTCGTTTTTCATCAATTGCTGGCTTTGTTTCAGTATCTTTGACTTGGACACCCATTAAAACCACTGGAACTCTGCCCTCTGCAAGGTAATGCATCACAACAACACAAAAATGATGTTCTTTAAGAGACAGCATTAAGTGATCCAGCATTATCACATATGCCTTGTGATCAGGATACCAGGTCACAGGGTTAAAAAGCAATATTTGTTTTCTATCTATCTATCTATCTATCTATCTATCTATCTATCTATCTATCTATCTATCTATCTATCTATCTATCTATCCATATACATATATGTGTGTGTGTACACACAATAATATCTATACATATATAATATTTGATGTAAATGGAAAAAAAAACAAACAAAAATAAACAAAAACAAGGCAATGAAAGTATAGTACACGTGAAGGAGAAGTTGAGACTGCTGTGGAAATATGAAGCAAAAACTTCTCTAAACCCGCAGTGGATGTTATAGCACATCGAGTCTGATTTAACATACAAGATCTACTATGTTAAGGCTTGGGCAAGCAGTCCTGTTGAAGAAACTGATTTTTTTTTTTTTTTTTTTTTTCCAAATCCAGGGGTTGCCCTCAACCTTAATTAGCTGAATGCTAGGTTTCCATGCAGAGCTAATCAGAAACCTGGATACACGAGCAAGTGTTTTGTATCTTGAGCCAAATCCTATCCAGACCTTGCTTTGCCTTCTGAAAGCCCCTGCATGTCACCTGTGTTTCTTTCTTTTATTTTATCTTATTTTATTGAATTAAATTAAATTACATTACATTTTATTTTTGAGTCAAAATGTTAGATATTGCTCATGTTTTTGTGAACGAGTCATAGTTGTTCAAGAACGTGCAGCGCTTTGTGAGTTTAATTAAACAGAATTAAATACTAGGCACCACTTTAGGTCAAGTCAAGTCAAGTCTAGTCACTTTTATTTATATAGCACATTTAAAAACAACAGGAGTTGGCCCAAAGTGCTTTCCAGTTGAGGCAGAGTAACTATCAATACAAGTGGATAAAAGGAATAAATAGCATGTATAAAAGCAGGACTAAGAGAGAACTAAGATAGCTAAGACATGTTGCAAGTCTGAAGATGATACCTCTGGAGGAAAAAAAAAAAGAATAATTATGAATAAATGAATGAAATGAAAAATGTAATACTACTACATGTCTGGACTGCTGAGTTATAGTCGATGCTCTTTATTTTATGACCATGTTTGACTGTTCATGACACAGTGGCTAGTTTGGTTTGTATGTTCATTCACAGTATGTTTGTGTGTGTGTGTGTGTGTGTGTGTGTGTGTGTGTGTGTGTGCGTGCGCGCGTGCATGTGTGTATGTATCCAGAGGGTTGCCATGGTGTGTTGGCAGTGGAGATCATTCGTTTTGTGACCTCATGTGAAAACCGAGCAGAGGGCCATCTGTTTCCCATTGTACGCTTTCTCTCCTTTTTTTTTCTTTTTTCTTTTTCTTTTTGCTGCTTTTGGCTCTGTGCAGCTCGCTTTCAGTGTTCCAGGGATCCATGCCTAAACTCTCTCACCCGCACTTATGTTCTCTGCACTTAACCTCACCACGATACATTTAGAACAAACTCTCTCCACGCAGATACAATCACTCGTTCGCTGTGGTGAACGAGCTGGTCTACTTGTTTGGAGGATGCTCAGAAGACGAGTGCTACCAAAAAGACATTCATGTCCTGAACACAGGTAAAGGACCTGAACACGCCCGAGCAGCTCCCCGTCCTTATCCGTTACGCTTTTGACAACGAGAGATATATTTATCTCTTCACATTGGCATGTAACTTGGATACGGCGATTGTGTTGCTAAGGCTCATCGCTAAGCGCAGTAATGAGAATCGTGGCTGTAAATTCTGTCCAGTGACAGTCAGTGTGCTCCGTGGTTCCCACTGTTTTGCCCTCTCTCTCAGGGACCCTGACTTGGCAGAAATGTGAGGTCAAAGGTGAGTCACCCCCTTCCTGTGCAGGGCAGACCCTTACCGCTCACCACGACAAGGTGAGAGAAGAATGTCGGTTCATCTCTTCATGACGTGTTCACCTCTTTTTTTTTTTTTTACGTTTCTTTCATTAAAGTACTCAAGTTATCCATGTGCATTCTGTTATGCTCAGGACATCTACTTATTTGGGGGTAAAATCACCAACTCGGATGGAGTGGTCACTTCAACCAATGAAATTCACAAGTTAAGCATTGGTAAGTGGATGGCACATGCGAGACATGACATGTTTATCGGAACATTTGTAGAGGCTTAAATTGTCTATGATGTGTACACTTTACCAAGGCAGCCATTTCACACCTACTAGTTTATGAGGTAAAGTACATATATATATATAAAGTATATATGTGTGTGTGTGTGTGTGTATTCACATATATATATATATATATATATATATAGTGTATGTATATATGTATGTATGTATGTATGTATAGTGGGTCAAATGACTAGTATCACTGCACTGAAACTGTTTTGCATCATCCAGAGATCACTTACTCATAACAGCGCTTTCCACTGTATCTTTCTCCACCAGCAAAGATGAAATGGAAGGTGCCACTGTATGTGGGAATCCCCCCAGCCAGACGGCACGGCCATGCAACTTTCATCCTTCACAGTCATGTATGTCTGTGTGTGGTGTGTATGTGTGTGTGTGTGTGTGTGTATGAGAGAGAGCGAAAGAGAGAGAAAGAGAGAGAGAGAGAGAGAGAGAGAGAGAGTTTTATACACACTGGACCAGTTTTAAAACTCCATGATTGCCTTTTTTTTTGTTTTGATTTTGTTTTTGTTTTTTTATTGACCCTAATTAGTTGACATTGTCTCATTTTCTCCTTATGTGCACAGTTGTACGTGTTTGGGGGTAAAAATGAGGAACAGGATTTCAGTGATTTAAAGATAATGAAACTAATCAACCCGTCAGAGAGACAACCAGGTACCTCACACGAGTGGCAACTGTTGCTTATTCACTCAGGTCAGAGTAAAAACATGGCCTGCAGTGGATGCACATTACAACATGTTTCTGTGGATACACATTACAACATTTTCTGTGGATACACATTATAACATGTTTCTGTGGATACACATTACAACATTTTCTGTGGATACACATTATAACATGTTTCCGTAGATACACATTACAACATGTTTCTGTAGATACACATTATAACATGTTTCTATGGATACACATTATAACATGTTTCTATGGATACACATTATAACATGTTTCTGTGGATACACATTATAACATGTTTCTCCCCGTTCAGTGATGAAGGAGATTTTGTCTGAGTTTGGACTTCAAGGAGTCAGCAATGGGTGAGAGATCCTCCATGCGTTGTGCTTTACAAATGATTCATTTTGGACTGACAGTTATTGTCCAACAACTCCTAAACAACTCATACCGTCAAAAAAAAAATAGTCAACTTATCTCACAACTTCTTTTAGGCCCAAAATTTGAGTTTTAAGGAAAAACTAAGAAAAAGAAAAAAAGAGTAAGTTGAGGTAACTTTGTACAGGTTGCTGATATTTATTTTGCTCATCTGTAAAAAGATTTCTTTGAAAGAAAAGCAGCTCAGCTGGACATATCTGTGACACAGAGCTACAAAGCATGAAACAGCAGTTGTTTTGCATCAAGTACCATTTTCAGTTTCGTATGAAACTTCTGTTTCTGCCATTCAAATGAAGCACCTTTTTTTTTTTTTTCAATTTCGTTTGAAAACAGCTTTTCTCCAACGAAGATTCCAAACGTCAAGTATGAGCTGAGTGAATCCCCACTGCCTTTACAGATAGAGGAAAACACCTCTACACAGGTGACTTAAATTATATACACCGTTCACCGTTCTCACAGCCAAACATCTCTCTTTTCATTGATTTAATTTGAGCTATGGTTCAACAAGGCCACAGGTCACAGGGATTTCACTGCTGTCCGAGATGAGGCAATGAATATGATTCATAAGGCTTTCTCAATGCTGGATGAGGAGTTCCAAAAACTCGACAGGTACATTATGAAAATCCTCCGCAGACGCGCTGATTCAGGGCAATAATGACACAGCGCAAAGTCAGAGAAAAAGAACTATATCTCATCTCTAATGTTACTTGATCCACTGTAAAGCATATGAGAAGCCTCATTTAGGGTTTTCTCTAGACTATCTTTTAGACTGAATTGATTATCTGAGTATCACTTTGAAGTAGTGAATGTAGACATCTCATTAGGCTGCCTTGTGTGCGCATGTTCTGTTGTGGCCACATAGAAGCTTGGTATGATGACCTTATTGGACTTTTCTGTTTTTAATGCATAAGAAAGATTCATTGCTTATCTGACTAATTTACTCTTTTTGGTGTGGATTTAGAGAAAAATCAGAGCTTTCCCAGGCAGAGCGCACTCTTCAGTATGAGAGAGAGGCCCACGCTGTACATTATCAGAGGCAAAAACAGGTGAGTTGATTTACACTAGGTCAACAGCAATTAAGACACATTTCACAATACAGCTTTTATTTTCGTGCCTCAAGTTTCTAGGTTCTTTTTTAGGTAGATTCGTTTTTGTTTGATGTTCTGGGGGTGGGTGGGAGGGCCGGGGGGGGGGGATGGGGGGTAAAATGAATGCAGGAGGCTGCATTTGTGTTTCTTGCCGAGCAGGAACTTCAGGAAATGCTGGAGCGTCATAAAGCCCAAAATGAGGCCTGGCTACGTGCTCGAGCAGAGGAGAACGACAAGGAAAGGAAAGAGCTGTGTAAACTAAGGGTGCGATGCCTTAAAATAACCACAAACACTCTTTCACTCTCAGACCTCTCCAGTCATATTCAGGGTTATAACTATTACCTAAAGAAACCCTCAAAGTAAAGGTTTGAACATTTGCATGTCAGTAAACAAACCCGATATACACCCAAAAAAAAAAATTAATCCTGTTTATACAATTACAGGAGAAAGGAAGACAAACATGTGAAATTAAAAAAAGAAAAAAAGAAGACTCAAACATTTACACATTGAAACATACTGTAATGGAAATGCAATTACAGTCACTGACAGGAAATAAATTAATCCAGTTGTGTTCAGTCAGAAAACTGAGTGGTGTGACAGAGACTTTTCTTCATTGCTTTTAAATGCGTCCCCCTAAGTGGCTGAACTCCTTCCATTTGTACGTACATGTCCTTAATAGGAGGAGATACTGCACGAGCAAGAGAGGCTTAAAGAGGAGCAGTACAACATCCAAAAACGCAGTGAGCACCTCCTGTCTATTATGCAGCAGTTCAAAGGCATGTGAAGACACTGTCTCCATGGCAACTAAATGAGTGTGTGTGTGTGTGTGTGTGTGTGTGTGTGTTGGGTGGAAGGGGTGGGGGGGCACTGAGTTATGTGTTCAGGGGCAAATGGTCACTGTCGTGGTTTTGTGATTTTGATGTTTTTAATCCTGCAACATGCTTTCAGTAAGAAGCACCCCATGGTTTTCCCAAGTGTGGAATTTTTAAATTTGAGATTAGTTTTTTTGTCGACCTTTATGACGGTGTGCAAAGTGTTCTTGATGATTTATGATTACAAAGCCAAATACACAAAAACAAATTTACCCTTCAGACCTGCTTGTAGATTTGTAAAATCACAATGAATGCATGTTAAACTGGGAGGTGACAACACAGTGGCTTGATTCTAGTTCAAGTCAGTTGCAAAGTAGGCCATTGTGACTATGAATGTGTCTAACAGATGTTTTTTTTTAAGTTTTAAACGATCAATTTAAACTTCCTAACAGTGACCAATCATGCTACAATTACTGTGTGAATGTAATTTTGTATCAATAAAAATGAAGAGTCTATTAACTTACCACATTGAATATGTCAACATTTTCTTTGTGTGTAGAATAGTTAATTGTTGAAAAATATGGAAAGAAGTGTAAGATAATTTAATTTAATTTAATTTTAAGTTTGGTAAGCTACACTAAGAGCGTGAAAATATTTAATAGCATAAAATATATTTCTCTCTCTTTTGAAACATTTGCTCATAATATATCTATAACACAACATATCACAAATGTAACGAGCTAGCTAACTAAATGGGAATAACATGCATAATCACACACATGTGATCTGCTTTGTGCAGTGTTTACTGTGATGTAGTAATCAGCCAATGACTTCGTACTCTAAGAATAATCCAATGGGCTGGACTAGAGAAGGTGTGAATACTTGTTATTCACCTCTGATTCCAGAAGATTCTCCTAAATCTCTACTTTGACCTTACGCCTTTAAATACCAGGTTTTACCCAACTTTTATAGTCGGCTATACTTTGAACATCTTCAAGTTCTTTACTGATCCTTAATAAGTTTATTTTAACTTTAAAGTTGTTTTTAGCTAATTGTATGCTGGTCAGTAATCAGACTCTATGTCCTTAGGATTTCTGCTATACATCAGCAGTGGCACACCTATCTCTACCCATTAGTCTGAATGGTCCTCAAACCACTGGCAAGTTTAAACATGAGTTTGACCAGACTAAAGGCACAGAGCCTTGGGTTAGACTGAATGGGGAAAACAGTGGCACTCTGGACAGTTGTGCTATGGTCTGCAAAGAAAACAAAGATGTAAAAAAAAAAAAAAAAAGTACAGGCAGTTAGTGGAGTCACATGGATAGTTGTTCCACACCTAAATAAGTGAATCAGCTATTCAATAATTTTGTTGTGTGTTTGAGTTCAGGTTTAGAGTTTCCAAGAACAAATTCGAAGGGTGTGTTCTTAGCAGGCAGCATACTTCTGTGATGATTACTAGGGATTAGTGTGTAAGCTATGAGCAAATGATTAATATGTTGTCACAATATTTTAAGAAAATTCATAATTCTTGGAGGACCCAAAAGTCATCAGTCAGTAACGGATACTATTTAGGCGTTTGACTCTCGTCAAAGGATCCATTGATAACAACTGGAAAAAAATATATGAGTCAGAACTGTAACAAAAATTAAAAGAGAAAAAAAGCGCAGAATACGTTACAGGTGGGGATAAAACATTATATCAAAACAAACCTGGAGTCTTATTTCTAAGTCAACTCTAGCGTGTGCAGATAAGACAAGTGCTCTTTCAAAACCAGTGTTCCGTCAAATGACATTGCAGCTGCCTTTACTGCTTCGGCTTATTTACGAGTAATAATTCGCATACCATAAATCCTAAATACCAACAGGTCTGCAGGTGGATTACACAGAGCTCAACACCTGAATTCAGTACATTGAGACGCCCTACTTCATATTACTAACCTACAGGCTTTTAAAACCAACAGTAGATTATAATTCAGATTCACCCGAGTCTCTTAGAACTGTTTCTAAGGGAGAAAGCTATGATCCTTGTTACTATACAGAGAAACATAACGCAGTTGATAAATTACGATGGTCTGCAAGCTTGTACATTTGTGGATGATCATCTTCTCATGCCGAATTGAACTGAAATTCTATTCCACGTCAGCATTCACAGATTAGTCTAAAAATCTGAAGTAGTAAACATATTTTCGTTAATTTTTTCATGATTGTTAGTGGAAAATTTTTGAGGGAAGCCAGTGGCCCCCCTATTCCTGTCGCAGTGCTTGCGCAGGCGCAGCGCTGTTCGCTCTAGGAGCAGCAGAGGGAAAAAATGGAGAATGCACAGTGACTCACTATTTTGCAGGAAGGGTGAGTTCGTTGCGCCAGTTGTCTATACTAATGTAGCACTATTTCGCTAAGAGAAGGGGAGGGAAGGTTCGGCCGTAGACTCGGGTTTGCCTGTGCCCATCAAACGGTGGCTGATTGAGGAGACAGGAGAGGAAATACACCCCGTTGCATACTATAAATTTACAATAAAACGGGTAAGCGATGAAACACCAAACATGCAAATCTCAACTTCTTGAGGAGGAGTGGGAGATATAATTTCACTCAGTGTGCACGCGCGCGAATGATTTTTTTTTCCAAGGAGACGGTAAATGGAGGCTCGGTTCAGACATTTTTGTTTTCATTTGAAAATGTGTTTCTTGTCAAGCAGAGTACAGTCCCTCCTTTGTTCGGCTGCGCCGTTTCACCGCTCTCCTGAGCTGCGGGGATTGTAAATAATAGTGAGGCAACATGGCTGACAGACCCTTTTGCTGAAAGCATAATGTACCTTAGTAGATGCTAGCTAGCCAGCTACTGCAGACGGCATTTATTTGACTGAATTCGCAACATTGTTTTGCGGTGTTGTGTTCTTTTGGGATCCCCTCCGTGCTGTTTGGCCACTAGCCATTAACCCACTGGATCTGCATGTAAGTCATACGTGTTTGACATACATTGTAGCAAGACATTTCTAGCATTGTTCTGACAAAGCAAGCTAGCGTACGTTAGCTATGTACTGAAAAAAATTGTTTTCACTTTGACTGATTGGTGTCCTATCCAATGAAAATGCACACTAGAAAAATCTAGCTAATTGGCTTGATAGCTAATTGCTGGCTGTGAAATAGTCTGTTAACAATCCTTAATTAGAATGTATTCATGTCTAATTTTGCAGACGGAGATATTGCTAATGGCTTGCTTATTTCAGATGACAATAGTTTTAGCAGGGCTGTAAACTTGCAAGACTGAAACACAATCTAGTCAATTGATCTTACTGCATTGTTGGCCTGGCCAATTTGAAATTGAAGGTGGGCGCCTCTCAAAGTGATATGTTAGCCAGTAACCTAAGGTCAAATTGCATCTGGCTAGTTGGTTGTCTTGCAGCGAGAGTCACCGAGACGACGGAATGACGGCTTGTCAGAAAGGCATGTTTTGTTTTGAGGGGGCGGGGGGTCTCGGTCGAGCCAGTTAATTTGTATTTCATGGCAGTCTGATGAACATTTTGTAGGCCACCTCGACTGCATTCATTTTTCAGTCTCGGCAAAAAAAAAGGATGGTTTCCAGATGCTCCCTGTGAAGATTACGTAGTAGTCTATCATGTTGATCGGTGTCCTTTGGATCTATGTGGTTCTCCATGCTCACATACAGAAGAGAAATCCAGAAGATCTTTGTGGATCTGTGTCATCTTCGGAATCCGTATTAACAAGTACAAACAAGGATTTTTATTGTCCGTTCATTCATTAAGGTTCATTCATTTCCACGGACTTTTAACGGAGTTAAACGCAGCACAGTTTTTATTCGCAGTTGGAAGGTTCACCATTGTGTGATGCTTTGTTTGAGGGGGTGGGGGGGACACTTAACAAATCTGCGGTGTTTAATTGTTAAAAAAAATAAACGAATAAAACGAGAGACTGTTTTTTCTTTTTTAATTGTTAGGGGCTGAAAGCAAAGGCCTACTTTGTCTTTGAATTTTTCTGTCGTGTGATGTCACTTAAAATTAATGCCTGGCACCCTGAGCAGAACTGGAGTGTCCATGCTGCCTACATTTTGTTTTGTCTGGTTTTGAGGGCCATGCCAGAGGAAAAAAAAAGGTCCATAGCTCATCATCTCTCAGCATTTTAAGTGAGCAGTAAATCCAGTTTGTTGGTGGGGGCGATCGAAAGAAAGAAAAAGAGAAAATGCAGGTTTATTAAAATCTGCGTTTTAAAGAGGAGCTTGTTAAGACTTAAGTGTTTGCATGCTGAAGGGGTCTCTTTTTTTTCCTACTTCTTTTCATAATTTGAAAATGGAGGCTTTCGCAGATTGGTAGCTACAAAACTGGTCCAAAACTTTGCATTTTTGTCTGAGCGCTGGTTCTCTCATTATCATTATTGCTTAAGCTAGAAGGAAGATGAGGCTAAGTAAATCCTTCTGATGTCATCGGGTTGTCACAGGGCTTTTTGTTTGGGTTAAAGGATGTGGAGATGGTTTGGATTTTCATCACCGGCCGACTTAGCTGAAAATTTTCAGCTGGTGACCAAACAAATGGCACAAATAGAAGAGAAGTTGTTCTTTTCTTTTCCCTAAAAGATGTTACCACATATTGCTCAGAGTTAGGCCAACAGTAAGAGAAAAGGCACACGTCAGATGGTATTTGGGCCTTCTCAACAACTGTCTGATACAACATGATTCTAATGGTCTCTCACACAGCCCAGTAACCCACCCCTTCATATAAATGTATATGTCTGCCTGTCAAATACTTATTTATGGTGTTGTATTGAGGGAGACTGTGCTTACATGTCTCTGTTGATATGGATTCCATAAACCTCGTGAAGGGTTCCGAAACAGAACATCACCATATTAGCCAGCAGCAGCTCCGCCTTCCCTATACCAGCCAAGGTATGTTTTGTGTGTGAATCATTATAACTAAGCTAGACTGTCCTGTTACAAAGCATGTGTGTTTGGGTTTTTTTTTTTCTTTCTTCTGCGGCGGAGGGTGCTGAGGCTGTGTAGCAGTCGTTTAGAGTGGATACTGAACATCAGTTGAGTTCAGACTGTTTGGATGTAATCCATAATCTGTCCACAGTGTCCTCTTTTCTTTCACCGGTTTTTCCCCTCTCTTTGTTGTGAGGGCAAAAGGACCTTGCTCAAGTAAATGTGTGTTATAAGAGCAATTATAGGCTGGTTTTTAGCACACGCTGGGTGTGTGTTGTGAGTATTAAGCTTTGTCAAGAACATAATGTATGAGGGGAGGCCTGACTGGATTCTTGTTCTTGTTTTCTTTCCAAATCCATGTTTTCTTGGATTGTCATTCCTGCATTTTTCCCCCTAAATGAGTAATTTTGTAGCGGTTCGCAACAGTCAGACAAGAAAAGAAAGAAGGCAGTTAGCCCAGATGGCACAGGGTTTCGGTTTGTTAAACTCACTCTTCTTCTGTGCCTTGGAAATGCAAGAAAGCGTTTTCAACCATTTGGATTAAAGCTTGTCTTCTGTGGCTTTGTAGTGACAGTGAGGATTTGCACTAATTATGACATCAACAGACGATCACTGCAGTAATGTGCTACCATATGTAATGCGACCAGGATTCCGTTTTTCACTGAAATGAAGGAGGGGGTGGGGGGGGGGGGGGGGCTTTTCTGTGTGCCATCATCCACTTATGATTGCTCTCATGCAGTATAAGGCATAGTTAACAGATTTAATTTAAAACCAACAAAAAAAAAAAAAAAGAAAATGAAGGGAGGTTATTTATTTTGGGGTTGGGAGTTCAGAGGCAAACGCTCTGACCTTTGTTCATGTTTAATTGTGTTATGGCTAAATGGCATTTCTCTGGATTCCTTATGCTCTCCAGCTCAGCTGTCTGAGAGAAAGAAATCATTACAATTTGTGTTTGGCTCTTTCTGTAATATTTGTGTACACACTAGGGAATTCAGCATGGGTTAAAAAAAAGAAAAAAGGAATTTGTCTTTTCAGAAACAGATTCTTGGGGTCTCGACATTGTTGTTTTAACATGAGGCTTCCAATAAGATTTCATATTGAATCACATTATTAAAATCATGAAGATATTTAAACAGACCAGAGGGTTATGTCTGTCATTCTGCTCAGGCTCTGGTTGTTTGTGGGTTTAGTCTTCAAGGTCTTTTGAATAATGTACAACTGTAAAGCTATTCTGACAGTCATAATCAAGTGATTAGGAATTAGGACCACCTCCCCACCCCACCCCCCCTCCCCTCCCTTTCTGGCAGCAGAAATCTCAAGGCTCTCATTTTTATTTCGCGTTGTAGGTGGGGTTTTTTTTTTAAAGTCACCCTGGATCGCTTTGCACTCACGCGGCAGTGGGTGGGCTAACGCTAGGATCTGCCGACCGTCCTGAGAGCCGCGGATCCCACGCTCTTCACTCGGTACGACTGCACATCTCTCCTCTCCTCCTCCTCCTTCTCCTTTTTACCTGTCTGAACAGCGCACATACACACACACACATACACACACACACACACACACACACACACACACACACACACACACACACATACATACACACACACACACACACACACACACACACACATACATACATACACACACATATACATACATACATACATACACACACACACACATACATACATACACACACACATACACACACACATACATACATGCCAACCTTTGTCCGCGCTCTCGGCAGTTTCTCACAGGTTTGCCTCGCAGTTTTGTACTCAGCAGAAAGGGTACGGCATCTGTTTTCACCCTAGTGCGGCAGCCAGGCTGCTCCCCCATATACAGATGAATGAAGACCCCATTTGGGAAGAACGCAGGCCAGAGATCCAGAGCTGATGCAGGTGTGTGTCTGCGTATGTATCTGTTTGTCTGCGTGTGTGCGTGTGTGTGCGTGTGTGTGTGTGTGTGTACGTGTGTACATGCGTGTCTGTCTGTCTGAGAGTGAGTGAAGCATGGTGCATCATCCACTGAACCTGACCCGAGCGTCTGTTTGAATAATTGGCTCTAACCCAGTACTGCTCAATACACCCCTTTCCTGGTGACCTTGCTCTTGCTGCTGGTAATCTTAACTGGCCAGATAAATGAAACCACGACAAAGACTCCTTGAGGCATTCATGTGTGCTATTGCTTTACGCTCTCAACCCCATTAGAGGATTAGTAACTTCAGTAGAAATGGACAAGAAGGAAAGGGATACATACAGATACAAGGGAAGGGCCTTAATATTCAAATGGCATTAATATTCGGATACATGTTCACTCAGGTCTGCCGTGCATTCATGAAGATTCATGCTTTTTTAATTGTGTTTCTTTTCTTTTTCATAACAATGTAAGTGTTAACCTTTTTTTTTTTTTTTAATCAAAGGGCATGCTGGTGTTTCAGCCAATATGATGAAGAAGAAGAATTCCCACAAGTAAGTTTTACAAAAACAAACAAACAAAAAAAATTTAGAAAAGGATAGAAAAGATGCAGCTCTTCCTGGACAGTCACATTTCTACCAAATGTTGTACTGCCCCTTAATTTGTTAGCTCAGGTGTGTTTGTTGGAGATAAGAGCCAAAGCCTGAACATGCCACGCCACGGCTCGGCTAGGGGGAGCATTGCCAACGCCAGTCCTCAGAGTAACGGTTGTGCCAAAACCGCACCAAGGCTGTCATTCCAGAGCTGGTTGCACTGCTAAGACAAATGTCCCATTTCCAATATAACGACCGTTGAATCTCATAGATTAATTTCACAAGAGTATTAAGCGCTCGGACGCGCTTTCCACCGCTAAGGCGCTTTGACGCAGACCGGTTGTAAATACGTCGGAGCCAGCGGAAGTCCGAGTGAAACTCGGTCGTTTATAAATTAACACACCTTAGCGGAACAGTGTTTTATTTGCCACAAGTAAAGAGATGGTTACGTGTTCACATGACGCAAGAGGAAAGGTTCACAGACGTTTCCTCTTTTGTACTATTAATGTTCCGCTACGTTTACATTTAAAATGGTAAAATAGATTTTGGTTTTTTGGTTTCTTGTTTGTTTGTTTTTTTTTTAGATTTCATTTGCTGTAATGGCTGCGTTTCAAGGCGCTAACATTACCTTTCTTATCGCTAGAATGGCCGCTACTGTATTGGGCTGTGATTCAAAACAGGGCTTTGACGTCCAAACCGTGGCCACCAGTCCTTTTATAGGGACTTATCGTAAGAGGACACAGTACAATGCATGCGTTTGAAAGCAGAACACAGAACTTTAATGTGCTTCTCTAAAACGCCAGCGACTGTCTTATTCGCACCAGCGCCTGACAGCTATAATAAAAAACGATGGTGTGTGTTGTGATGAGGCGGCATTGTTAAATACAGTTTCTGCTCTCACCAGTTAACGCAGGGCACACCTCATACCTGTAAAGTGATATTTTTAGGCGTTCGGGTTTGCATAACTGGGACCTTTGGATCTCTTTTACTGGGTTTTTAAACAGTGAGGGCCACATGTCTGCGGTATCGTCTGCTTACCGAATATGTAAGGGATGCCGTAGCGATGATGAAACGGTCGACGGAAAATAAGCCATAAAATGGGGGGTTTGGGGGAGGGGAGGGGGTTTACCTCAGCTATGTTGCTAAGCCAAGCATCTCATTGCTTGTTTAAAATTGATCATACCAACAAGCATAATAGCCTCCGACCGCAAACAGGTGCGAATAAGTTAACACAACTGTATTTAAGAAAAGTTACCATCACAGCTCGCTACAGTAAGTTCATACGAAATTCGAACACCTGTCGTATGTAGCAGCATCGGCTGAATTGTTTGATAGGAACTTTTCACTGGTCATCATACAAAAATGATGACCACTCACTCACTGACCAGTCAGATTTGAGTATTCAAATCAGCCATGTTTGGCGTGTTTATATAACCCTACACTATGATTACTATCCACAGCTGTGTTGTTTTCACACTCAGCCGAATGTGTAGTAGCTCATGACTTCATGACTGCAGCACGAAAGACAGTTCCTTATCTCTGCTTCCCAGACACCAGTTGTTTCCAGGCTCTGGTAGCCAGTGGAGAGCGTTAAACTGTTTTAAGGTCATAACATGACAATGAAAATGTTTTTTTTCCCCCCCCCCTTCTTCCAAGACGATAGGAATTCTAGGAGCCAGTAATATCCTTTTCTCCCTCGGATTTGAGGAAATAGCAAACCGTTGTGCTCTGGCGCTGATGTCATTACCGTTGCCATAGTCACCTGGACGTTGTGTGAACGTTTGCAGG
>NC_044497.1:54400000-54417500 GCF_902362185.1 Chanos chanos
AAAAAAAAACTACATAGTGGACAGCTATACTGAGAGTGAGACTGGATTTCTTTTCGAAGACTTTGCGAAGTTCCTCAAACTGTTTTAACAGTACCGTCGAATTAACCCAGGACCTGCCGTGATTATTATAATCGCTTTTACTGTTTACCGTGGTCATTTCTTCACATTTTGCCTTTACAACAATTGGATATATTTGTTATACAGCGAAGCATTTGTGTTTTGTTTAGTTTTGTTTTGTAATTAATTGGATTTAATCATATTTGCCTAAACAGTTTTACCATAAGTGCATGGGTACATCATGACACTGAAATGTTTTCTTTTTTTTCTTTTTTTTTTAAAGACAACATATTCAATGTTTTCTGTTCCCAGAACATCTAAATACTAAGATGTGTTCAAATACGCTACCAAGAAAAGAAAATAGCCTACATCCTGAGAATTCTAATGCAATAATGATTCCTAAAAGTATTCAAAAGGTCCTTACAACCTACTATATATATCTATATATATATATCTATATATATAGATATAGATATATATACACATAAAAATATATTTTGGTTGTAATTGATCAGAAATGTTTTAAATATCAAAGTAGCCTTTGAGAGATTTTGTTTGTTTGTTTGTTGGTTTTCAGATTCTCTGTCTTGAATCAGCTTCAGACTCATGCACGAACATTTACTGTCGAATTGTAAGTTGGCAGAGAGAGGAGTTTTGCGTTTTCCCTACAGAATTAAACATACAGGACGACCTGAGGCCCTACTGAGGAATGTTACAATGTTTTTAGCGAGTTGTACACCCTGTCAGGGGGGGGAAAAAAAGCCCTTGGCCACAGATGTTCTTCATTACCTCCGTGCACAGTGTTTATGAGGACTCAGTGCGTTATACGCTGTTTGTCTTCTCCCGGCCTGCACTTCGTCACTGTTTATGCGCGTTTATAGGCACTTAAGGAGACACAGCGCTTTTTGTATTGTCCAATGCCTCGGTGTCTGCATTACTGAAGTCACAAAGAGAGAAACAGCACTCTGGGTGTAACAAGTGAGTTTTTTGTTGTTGTTGTTGTTGTTGTTGTTGTTGTTGTTTTTATCCTTTGTTTTGTTTTGTTGTTGTTTCATTAACGGCTAACTGTTTAATTTCTGTAATTTCCTTCTAGCTCTTGAGAGTTCTTTTTTTCTGTTTTTTTTGTTTTGTTTTGTTGTTGTTGATGTTTTGTTTTGCCTGAATATGTATGGGAATCTCTCATATGACCTTAAGACCTTAAGTGCAGAAAACTGCTCAACTTACCAAATAGATAAAAAAAAAAAATTTCTATTTAAAAAAAAAAAAGACATTGGAGTTGCACCCCCACACAGAGGGAAACAAGCTGTCATTGGTTATGCTCCAGCTCAGAACTGTATTCTTCTGTTACTTAAGGGGAAGACTTAAAGGTGGGCTTTTTTGTTTCTTTCTTTCTCTTGGGTTTTTTTTTTTTTGTTTGTTTGTTTTAAAGGATCTTTTCATGTGTTCTTACCGTAAAACCACTCTGCAGATGGGAGGTTTGATGAGTTCCACTGGCTTTGATAACTTGGGTTCGAAGGTTTCAACATCCTTATAGTTGGAAAGCGTACGAGACTGTGAGATGATTGGTCTGTGTCTGTGGGTTCTCTCGGCCTCCTCTAGAATCCGCAGATATTTACCAATTCATGTTCCCTGATCCTCAGTAATCAAACAGTGTGGAATCCCATCAGCAGTTGCTAGAGTTGTTTGAAAGTGAGAATGTAGCGCTGGTGTGAAGTTCAGGAGTAGTTATTGTGGGGTTTTTTTTCCCCCTTTTAATTTGCTTTTTGCCTCAGAAGTAAAACAGTATGCACCCACATTAACCCTTCCAGCTGCCGTGTACTTACCGTGTACTTACCGTGTACTTCTGTCTTATTCCAAGTGGCAAATGGACGTGTCATTATGCAAATAGACACTTTCAGAAAAGACATGTTCAACGGACATTGGCCTTTTTTTTTTCTTCTTTTTTTTTTTTTTTTTCCACTTAACTTACTGTAGTATCGTACTGTGTTTTGATGTCAGGTCAACGTGGGATAATTTCAAGAAAATAACGGACAAAATAAAAAAAATAGGCTGTTCTTTTTTGCATGAGTAGAACTGTGATTGTATGTTTAGTGTGATGCATGTGGTATCTGTCTTTTTATTTGTAATTTGTTCCCTGAAAGACTTTTTTTTTTTTTTTCCTCTTCTAATGTTTGTTGTGTTGCTAATTGTGAAAGTTCCCATTTTGGATTTTTCTTTTCTTTTTTTTTTCTTTTTTTTTGTCCATTTCTTAAACAAAAGAACACAAAGTATTTTATTTTATTTTGTACTATGCTTCATAGGATCAAATGCACTGGGATTGTATGCGGCGTGCCAACAGAAGGGCAGTTCTAGTATCCAGTGTTAGAAACAGCATTTGAGGGATCAAGTCTCTTACACAGTACCACGGTTCTTTAAAAGGACTGATGTATAATTTATATGTATGTATCTTTAAGGAGTGCCATAATTAAAGTATGAATAATCAAGAGAGAAGGCCTTAAGGAATTGGGGCAGACAAAAAAAAAAAAAGAAAGAAAAAAAATTATCGTTACAGGTATATGAAGAATTGTGTGCATGTGGGTATGGATGTGAAGCACTTGCTCTGATTGCATATCAGTGTATGTATGGAATTAGAGAGAGAGAGAGTAAGATGAGTCTTGTTTGTGGGAGAGGGTGTTGTGTTTTGTTTTTTTGTTTTGTTTTTCTTTTCCTCGTTTATGTGAAAAGAGTAAGGTATGGTCCCTTTGAGATGCTGTTGCTCCTTGATTTCTTTGTACAAAAACAGTGCAATTTGATGATTGTTTGCAAATATGTGTATAGTTCAAAAGTTCATGTTTGCCTACAAGTATAGATAAATGGCTTCTATTGGACCGCTTTTTTTTTGTTTGTTTTGTTTTTTTTTTGAACATTGTAGATAGCTCATTTTATTATTTGCATTTAGAAGTATAAACACATTTTAAAACCCGTTACTTAATTCTGTAAGTAATTTTTATAATTATTATGTAAGTCTATCCTTATAAGATTAAAAAAATAAAAACTTAATGTGAAATTGTCATTGTCTTAATAGAGTGATGGTAATTGTCTTTAAAGTTTGACTTTCTCTGTTTATTTAAAATCACCATACTAACGTTCATAATTTCATCATGACTTGTCCCCAACTTTGTTCAGTTATGGTCAGGGAAGAGCAATAATGTGGAATTACTGAAGCATGGAAAGTCAGTTTATTAATGTATTCATATAATATCATATGAATGACTTTCATTAATGTCAGTGACAATTATAATTTAATAAGTTGAATGATATCCTATTTCTTAATTGTAAGAACTCAATTTCTTACCTGAGTAATGCCAAGTCTTTATGTCATAAATTGAACTGAGCACTTGCTAAATGATTGCACTGATCAAAAAGAGTAGTCTGATACTTACTATTAACATTTACAAAACCAGACTTCGATGTGTTTAGTACATTTACATGCATTTCTAAATAATTTGATACATAAAATCATCACCCACCCGGTTTGTAAGGCAGCACGTTTTCACTCCCTGAATGCAAGCTAAGGAACGTAATGATCAGCGACCCCCTCAGGTACGCACGCCGTCAAGGTTTATAATGAACACTGGTTGGATTGTAGGAATGTCACTCAAGCGTTAGTGGGTGGGTCTACTTGAGTTTATCCTCCCTGCTACAGTTTTGACAACGTTTTAAACTGTTGGGTGGCAGATAGTAAAACCGTGAGGTTAGAGTCACTCTATGCACGTTTTAGATTTTTGCCGTTAACAGTAACCGGGTCGCGTGACAAAAAATTCCTTTCTAATAAAATTCCATTCTCAAACTTTAGAAAATAGCTGTTCAGTTTGGCTGTGTACTACTACAGAAGGTGAGGAGCATTCAACGAAAGCTTCACTCTCTCTCGCCCTTAATCTCAGTTATGGTAGAAGTGTTTGCCGGCCGGGCACTTGTAAACAAAGAAGGGGATCTAATCGATCCCGAGGAAGCGCTGAGAAACAAAGTGGTAGGCCTGTATTTTTCTGCGGGCTGGAGTCCAGCGTGCAGAGACTTCATACCAACCCTCCGTGACTTTTACACGGAACTGGTCGAGGAGAGCGACCCCACTGCACAGTTGGAAATAGTTTTCATTTCCTCTGACAAGTCGACGGAGGAAATGGTCGAATACTACCACGACATGCACGGGGATTGGCTAGCTTTGCCTTGGACTGATCCATTTAAACAGTGAGTATTTTTCCTGACTTTTCTGCTTTCTGTCCAGTCTGGTTGTCGATCCATTTAAACTGTCATCATAGTTCTTTATGATGACAGTTCGACAAATTCCGCGTCACAATACTTTACAGTACTCAACAGTGTTATTTTACTTTTTTTTCAGCTCTAACATTCAAAGCCACAATCCCTCTAGCATTTGGCTTTCTTTGTAAGAGGTTTAAGAACGACCGTTGTGGGGATTATGTTTAAAAATAGGCAAAATCTCTTCTCTGAACCTATATGAACACTAACAGAATAAGGTCTAGCTATTACATTACATTTCTCATAACAATCGCTCTCACTGAAGCTTCGTGTTACCCCAACAAATAGTAGAATGACATTCGATGGAAACACCCATACAAGTTTACATCATGGGGCAACTTGTACGACATTGAAGATTACCAGTGAGTAACTTAGTATTAATAATAATAACCATATATGATCTTGCGTGATTTTCTTTAAAAAAAAAAAACTGTCTGGTGATTTAAGTAAATATTAATGAGGTCAGCTCTGCTTAATCTCACAGTGAAATGAAATGTGAAACTCTCTCTGCCTTTTGCACAATACTGCACGTGCAGCTTTAATACTAAGTCTACTTATGATAGGTCCTAGCTCTCAGATTTTTTTTTTTTGTTAATATAAAAAAAAATTGTTATATTAATCTTTCTCTCTTTTTGATAAACAGAGGATTAGCAAAGTAAGAATGTCATTGTGCAGTGTAACTGCCTGTTTTGCCGTGCGTATGACAATAAAGCTCTTGAATCTTGAATCTCTCTGTCCGCAGTGAGCTGAAGAAAAGATACAAGATCTCGGCTGTCCCGAAGCTGGTGATCGTGAAGGAGAACGGACAAGTCATCACGGACCAAGGCAGAAAACAGATCAGAGACAGAGGGCTGGCATGCTTCAGAGACTGGCTGGAGGTGGCAGAAATCTTCCAGAATTTTAAATGCTAAGGAGACCTGCAAAGAGAGGAGAGAGAGGGAGAGAGAGTGTGTGTGTCAGTCGTGTGGTGAAACTGTGAAATCCGTAGGGCAAAACAGCGTTTTGAGTGAGCGCCTTGATGTTTTCTTACTGCTTTGTACAATAGACTTACCTGTTCTTGATAATATATATATATATATGTACATGTATATAAAAAGTGCTTCTGCAATCTTTTGTTATTATTTTTGTATATGTACAGTATATGTGTGTATGTTAATGGACTTGCATGTCCCTGTTCAGTGGAAAGGGTTTGAAAACCTTGTGCCGAGCATTGCCTCGGGTTTTTCTGGAGTGTAGGGGGAGAGGAGAAGTTCAGTTTACAGATAGTATTGTCATGGTGCGAGCGATTCCCAAGTGCTTCATTAAAACACCCCGAGACTTCCCCTCGAGGTTCCTTATTTTTTTTTTCCGTCAGACTCAGCTCCCCTTTGTCTTTATGTTGTCTGACACACCATAAAACACTTGTTCCCTATATAAACACAACATTCGTTCTCACACAGCCTTTCGGTCTCAGGAGAGAGTAACCTTGCTTGCATTTCGCTTGCTGTTGTCTGCGGCAGGCTACTGTCCCGCAGCCGTAGAAGAAGGTATATTGTATAATGCAGAGTCATTTCCTTTAGACCAGTGGTTCTCAACACCAGTCCTGATTAATTGATCAGTGGAATAAGGTGTGCCAGTCCTGAGCTCAGGAGAGTTAAAACAAAGACGTACAGGACACTGCTTTAGACTCTGATGCAAAGACAGTGCAAAATCCTCAGATTTCACTCAAAATGTGCAACAGAGAAGACTTTATTTGATACTTATAAACTGAGTTTTTCACCTCGTTTGATATCAATGTTGTCTGTTTGTGCAATAAAGGATCGTCTAAAATCAAGACGTCTTGTAAATGATTGTATAAAACAACTGCACAACTACACAGACTACTCTGGCGTTCGTTGACATTCGCCCCATATTACCCCATGTGTTATAATATGACATCAATGTTGTTAACCAAAAGTACCACTAGGTGGTGCTAAATACGCGGAAAAATACTGGACGGCGTCTAACAACTTAATACTCTGCGGTATCATTGGGTCAAAATCAGATACCTAATCGTAAATTCCTTCAATTTAAAGTAAATTCTGGCATCTTATTGGTCAGTTGATGATAATAATCCTTAAACGATAATACAGTCATTCTGTTTTTCATCTGACATCAAAACGTTTTTCCATTTTTATCTCCTTCAAACGGTACTCTCTAAGATGAAGTAAATACAGTCCAGGTAACTGCCGCTTCGATTCGCCATGGCGGGAGTTTCCCGAACAAAGAATAAGAATATCCTCACACCGATTCCTATTTTAAACTGGACAGTGTCCATTCAGACAATGTTCGTTCGAACACTCAGGACACAGAATGTCAAAGAGTAACTTTGTTTCATCTCTCTTTCCCTCTCCTCCTCCAATACCGTTTTGGGAGACGACGGTTAACAACACCCGCGCGCGGTACCCTTACGTCACCCCAACTCTGCGGAGCGTGAAAGGTAGCGATGTAGTTCAGACCGCCCGAAGAATGCTGGGAGCGAAGCGTCCGTTTTGACATCGGAGCTGCAGTGATCAAGGAAAATTGGTGAAGCTGTTTTCCTGGGGAGGGAGGGGACAATGTTTTAATTGACGTTTTAATTAGATTATCTGGATATCTGTACAGAGATGTGCCCGTAGAACTGAAAATCTTCAGCACAACTAAATATTTACACACAATACCAAACACTTACAATATATGTTTATGCATAACTGTGGGATATTTCTTCATTGCACTAAATAAATAAATGAATAAATAAATGAAGACTGACAAACTCCTGCAATAACACATGAAGACAGTGAAGCTGCCATACATACTCATATAAATACATATAAAAAGTGACATTTGGTCTGTGTTCCATTTAAATAGTCAAAACACTGAACGAATTTGAGAAGCTTATGTACTTTATTACACGACATTGCAAATAGACTTAGTTACACCCTGTTACTGCAAATAATGATCTAAGGTGAAAAAAAAAAAAACCATCACATACTATTTTCCTATGGTTGTCAATCAAAGGCATTTCCTCTGTCAATCAGAACAAACACTCAACACACAGTTTTATTGTCTTCAAACATCTCACTTTGTCAGACAGCAGAACTCAACTCTGTCTCTCCAATCCATATTTGGTCTGGTTCTCTCTAATCACTTGTTGCACTGCTCAGTTAAAACCAGTAACTGGCCACAGTGTCATGACACTCAACTTCTAAGTGGAGACAGAGAGGGATATCCACCTCAGTAACGAGCAGTACAGCAGCCCTGTCCTAGGAGTCGATTAATTATTATGTCTGAATCACACAAGATGTCAGACATTGCTACGACACAGTCTCATACGAAAAAGATCAACAGTGTCACAAGTACAGTTTCACTCTACGTAAGTTTCTGCTGTGGGTGTGTACTGAAGGGTAAAGGGTCTGTAGAACTGATAAGGCTGAATGTAATCGATTGTCCTAGTTTGGCGTGCTGTGTTTTTCTTTTCTTTTCTTTCTTTCTTTTTTTTTTTTTTTAAATCAAAACATGCTAAAGAAATGGGTTAGAAAACAAAGGAGCAGTAGGCTAAACTTTCAGACTGTAAATCTGAAATCTTCTTGTCACGGGTGGCCTCTGTGAGGTTCATTTATATAGATCAACATGTTGCACAAAACATAAATTAAAAAAAAAAAAACACAAAAAGATGTAGAAATATATCTTATAAATATCATCATATAGAAATGATGAATAAGTTTCGAGTCAGAAGATACAACCATGAAACTATGAGAGCAGTCATTTTCATGTTTTATTACTGAAACTGTAAACAACCTGTCACTTCCCCCTTCGGCGAATGACACACCTTGGTCATAAAAAGTACAAGATAAGGTCTAAAAGGACATCATCTCCTGACACTGCTTCATAAACTCTCCAGCATACAGCAGGTGTCTTACTTGACCCGAGCTACCTACAGAAAAAGGCTGAAGTTGTTCTGCCAGTCAAAAGATGCAGGCCTTACTCTCTTTTTCGGTACTTTTCGCATGGACTGCGTTTGCCACCGCTCAGACTCAAGGTGAGCCTTCTCGAATATTTCTCTCAGTCGCTGGATCCGAGGTTTGGAGGTTGGGGGGGGGGCTGTTTGTTAACGCCACGATTTGTGATCTGTTGGGTTATACGTACTTGTAGGACTAAAGAAGACAGCAAACTGACTTTCGGTTGCTGAACGCCATCATTTTTTCCTCAGATTTGATTGTAAACTTGCCTTAGGAATATTGAAAAAAACAAACAAACAGAAAAAACAAACAAACATAGTTCCCTCTTTGGTCGCTGGTTTAAAACAAACTAAAAAATATTCAAGTAAGAATAATTAATATCTGGGGTGGGGGGGGGAGTAATAATAAGAATAATAATGTTGACTACTAAATCATTCAATCTCACTGTGATCTTTCTTTCACAGGCCAGCAGTGCAGTATGACTGTGGATAAGGGCACAGGAGACAAAATGGAGTTCAGGTATCACTATGACCAGGACAGAGGCTTCTGCCTGCCCTTCTACTACAAAGGAGAGGGGGGCAATGACAATCGTTTTGAGACGGAAAGAGCCTGCATGGAAGCTTGCTCTTCAAAGTCTGCTGAGGTGTATCCGAAGGATAATGGTACAGTGACCAGCTTACACATTTCAGACTTCTGTTCACTGTTCAGGCACCCTGTCAGACATGTGAATGGAAAAAGTATTCCATTAACAGACAGAAAAAGACAAAATGTAAAATGCAAATGTTTATTACATTTAAAATGAGTATTGCTCTCAGTTTGTAAGTTACTGATGATGACAGATGTTTCCAACAACAATTTAAAATTAATCTCTCCCCCCCCTCTCTCTCTCGCTCTCTCTCTCTCTCGCTCTCTCACTCTCGCTCTCTCTCTCTCTCTCTCTCTCTCTGTGTACAATGTGTGGACTTTGAAATACAGAAAATTTATGTCGTCTTCCTAAGGAACATGGCAGTTGTATGGCCATGGTTGTAATGTTCTACTACAACCATGAGGAAAAGGCATGTCGGACATTTCATTACGGAGGATGTCAAGGAAACGGCAATCGCTTCGCAACCAGAGAGGAGTGTGAAAGCACTTGTCGAGGTCTGTTCTTCTCTTCTCTTCTCTTCTCTTCTCTTCTCTTCTCTTCTCTTCTCTTCTCTTCTCTTCTCGACTTTTGCTCCCCTTTAAATCCATATCTTTCTTCCTTTTGTCCATAGTCTTCATATTGTAATATTCCACAATCACTGTATTTTAATGAACTTTGTGCACTTTGAAACACAAACATGACAGAACACACTGAGGATCATAGAAACCTATTTATAAAAGAGAACAGCTGTTTAGAAAACGCTGTGAGAGAGAGAGAAAAAAACCTTTAAATAAATAAATAAATAAAATATAGGTTGAGGGTTACTCTGTGTGTACACTGTAAAAAAATGTCCATGAAATTAACAGTCAAGTGCTGTGAAATCGTGACATCAAAAAACTGTAAATACAAAAACAATGATGCAGTGTTTAATTTACAGTATTCTACAGTAAAATACTGGACCAAACACAACCGTTAATTTTACAGTGAGAATATGCTGAAGCAATCATATCTCTTTGTAGAATTTACAGATTACCGTAGTTTAAACAAAGAAAAAGTGTAATACAACAAACAGTACAATGCAGTTAAAATTATTACATGACAGTGTTAAAGAAGTGTGTTTTGTCAGTTAGATTTTTTTTTAGACAGAGAGAAACCCTATTACGTTTTGCAAATTCATATGTTACACTTTACAGATAAGAATATGGACAAATAGGCCTACAGTAAAATTATGTCAATATGAAGGGTTTAAAAAACAGGTGATGTGCCTGTTTAGAACTGAGTAGGCCTATATTTGCAAATATATGAGTAGGCTAGTAGTGTAACCTGTGGTAGTGTAACCATCGTTGTGCACACAAGCACAGTCCCGCACCGGACTCGGACTCGAGCTAACCCCCCCCCCCCCCCCACAAGTCTGCACAACGCCGGTTACTTTGCTGTTTAAAGGCTGATTGTATCACCGGATTAAATTGTTTTTGTTTTTTTTTTGTGAATTACAACAGTTTTAAACTGTAACATTTACAGGTTGTTCTGTAAAGTTGTTGTTTACATTTTACTGTATTTTTTTTTTTTTACAAACTTATTCTGCCAACTACAGCTGCCAGTTTTTTCCCGTAAAAACAGCGGATTTTCTCTGTGTAGCTGTAGTTATATCGAATATGTCGCTCCTTGAACTCGAGGATTACTTATTCCATTCCCCCACTAGAGGTCGCTGCAATATGGTTGTAACTAACTCGTGGTTTGACTGTGCTGTTGTCTTTTTCAGCGGCATCCGGACGGGGTTTTTCAGCAGAGAGGGGCCCAAGCCCTGACGAAAAAACAGCTAATATAGGTGCGAAAAAGACCTTTTCTTGTCATTTTGCTTCGAATAATGTAAAAATATAAATTTGCAGTCTGCCTTTTAGTTCTCGCCGTTTTTATGTAATGTTAGCGGCCTTTCTTCTTTTACGTCATGCTAACTTACCTCTGCGTGGTCTCTCAGGTTTGATTGTGGGCATCGTGGGAGGTTGTGTGTTTGCAGTTGCAGTGATCGCTGCTGTTGTTCTATTTGTTGTCCAGAGGTGAGGATATTCAAAGAAAGTCTGTAACTGTAAAACAGCTGAACTGAAACTATTTCATTAACTTATCATTATCCAATACACCAAAATATATATTTGTATATAACGTGTGTGGGTTTTTTTTAACTATTCAGGAAGGCCAAGACCAAAGACAGGAAGAAAGTGCCAACTGAGGTCGAGATGAACTGACCCAACGATTCTTGAGTCTGAAGTGACATCTACTAAAAAAATGTTTCCGAGTCCTTTTGTATTAATGCTTCCAGTTTTTATTTGGTTACTGAAAAAAAAAAAAAAAAAGTTAAAAAAAAAAAAGTTAAAAATGTTTTCCAGACTGTGTAATGTTTTTTGTTACGTGAGGAAAAGTGACCCTTCTTGTGAACATGAAGTACAAAATAAAACAAAAGAATGTTTAAACATTGTTCCATTTGAATAAAGAACAATTAGGCTTTCGTCTTTTTAAATTAGTAATAAAAAGATCATTTGGTGGACAGTTCTTTCCTATTCGTTGGTCAGTGTTTTCTGCTTGTCGTTGTGTCTCCATTGAGAAGTAGACAGCAGAGAGTGTGGAACACAGAGATGTGTACAATGGCAACAATTATTTCCAAAGCCCAAAATGCTGTGTTTGTTAAGGGCCAAACAGATGCTAGGATGTGGAAGCTACACTCTAACAACACGAAGTCACAGCAGCTGATGCAACAGAACTGAATGTAACATTGAAATTGAGAGCTGATAGTGCCCAGTCTGAGAAATGAAAAAAGAAAAAAAAAAAAGAGAGAGAGAGAAAAACAGTGGCACCAATGACTTCTTGTAAAAGTTGATATGCTTACTATTTTTAGCTAAACAGATGTCACAGTCTGTAAAACTTGGTATGGATGTAAAACTTAAATGACAAAAAAGACATAATACAGTCCATATTTGCTTAATTGAACTCAGTCTGAAAAGAGATTTTATTTAAAAAAGCAAAATTTTTAATTAATTGATATCACCCATTTTGATTATGAATGAATGCATGGAGATTATATGTATGATTTATGCAGAAAGTGCTTTTGTTTGCTTGTTTGTTTGCTTGTTTTGGTAATTGTCGGTTTGTATATGATGTATGTTTTTTTTGTAAACATAGATCAGTCATTGTCTTTTGTTCAACTGATATTGTTTAGAAACACATAATTTAAATGCTGCCTCTCTGACATGCCATGCAAAATTTGACTTATAACAATAAAAAGATATTATACAAACATGGATATCTCTACTTCATTTCAGTGATCAAAAATTTCAGTCATACAAAAAAAAACCTCTGTGTAATACCTGGAAAATCTGCTTTGTCTGGACTGTTTACAGAAAGTTCTTTTTTGTGAACACTATAGTCAGTCATGGACAAGACCTGGTGGAGTGAAACTGTTGCCAGGTAACAATGGAAAATAAGCTTACAACAGTAAATCCAGAATTTAACTTACAAAAAAAGAAAAAGTTGACCGTTTCTGAGAAGCCCCCACCATACACAGACCAAAAAGCTGACTCGTGAATGTGGACTTACAAGACACCCTCACAGACCTATGTATCGAAACTGTGTTAGGCCACAGTGAGTATGCTAAAGTTCAACTGCATATCAATGCCATTAATGTTATGAACTCCAGCACAACATAGTCCACTTGCCCTAATCCATAAACTGAGAGAGAAATAAGATATTATTTTCAAGACCCTGTTGACCTATTCGATGTCATTTAACAGTTCCAGGTCTGTGTGCCTTAAAAACCTAAAGCCAACCATTGAATAAAGCCCCTTTTACACGGGTTGTACTGAGGGCCAGTGTTGACCGGCAGTGAAAGGGTTAATTGTTTGCGAACGTCGGGGGGAGGAGGTAGCAGTCTGCGTTAAATGTCTCCTTTTCAATGCGCACGAGAAGGACCCGGGCGTACTACAGTTGTCACGGTGGCATCAGATAGCTCGCAAATATTCGTTTCTAGAGAGCGATGGGGGTTTTCCTTTGAGACTGAACGAGCCAGGAAAAAGTGTTTTTTTTTTCTTTAGCACATACACAGAATAAATAAATATGGAAGGGGGCGTCCTAGAAGATTTAGCAACTTTATCTGAGCTGGATGAAAAAAGTTTACTTGAATCTCTCAGTCAACGTTTCAAACAAGATCACATCTACGTAAGTGATTTCTTATTTTGTTTCGTTTTGTTTTGTTAGCTTTAGCGATTAAAACTGCTCGTATTCATACAGATTAAGTCGTGCGTACGTCACCAAACGCAGTGACTAGGGCAACTTTGATGCTGTGACCAAGAACATGCTGCACGTTTTGTTCAAATTTCGCCAAAATAGTTAGATAATTTAATGTGTCTGTGTGTGTCAGCTCTCATGTTTTACCGTGTGCTCTGTTTATATGGGCAGAAGAGTTGTGTGGCTAGAATACAGGTCGTCAGATCATACACTGATAATGATTATGAATCGGGCTTCCAATACTGCACATCTAAATGAAATCTCTATTCTAACACTGAACAACGCTGACCCGCAGCTACCCAATGTCAACGGTGTAACGTAATACGCTGTTCTCTGTCAACAAAGGCGAAGTTGTCTTGTGTTTGCTCATGGCACTCAAGATTGCAGCTTCAGTCATTGGCGCAAAACCGCAGTGAGAATACAGTTTGACCATAGACGCACCCTATGTGAGGAAGAACTATTTTGGAGCGTATGATTATTTTACGTTTAACTTTTTATGTTCTTTCTTTTTACAGACATATATTGGGGACATCTTGGTGGCGATAAATCCATTTAAATACCTTCCAATCTATGAGAAACAGGTATGATTTCCCTGTTGTAGGGCTGATCTGGATATCAGCAGTCTTTTGTAGGTCAAACGGGTTGTTATTGTTGTTGTTCTGTACGTCGTGAGACCTTGTCTCTCCTCTCCCAGGTGTCGGAGAACTACAAATGCCACGAGAAACGCTCTCTCCCCCCGCACATATTCGCTGTGGCGGACAGAGCCTATCAGTCCATGCTGGGACGTTTGGCCACGGGACCACGGAACCAGTGCATTGTCATCAGGTTTGTCCACTCATATCGTCCACACTGCTGATCGAGGAAATCAGCTATTACTGTAAATCACACTCACAGCGCTATTGCTCAATCCTGCTACCTAAGGCCCAAAGCACGGCACGTCTTACAACGCTCTCTGACCTCGCACTCGCAGTTCATCTTATCAGCTAATGAGGAAGCTCGTGATTAGCTGAAAATTGGCGCGTCAGAGTAGGAAGAAGCGTAAAATACACAGAATTGTAGGAGTGCGAGGGGCAGGTTTGGAAAATGTTGACTCACGGCTCTAAATTAGATCACTGCTCATACAGTTACAGTATGTGACAAAAGATGGTCCCCTTGTATTTCTCAGCATGTGACTCAATATTTCACAAGCAAATTAAACTTAGAACTTTACAGAAGCAAACAGCTTTTCTTTTTTTTTTTTTTTCCTCTCAGTAGTTCATTAGAGACTGGATTTCTTTGAAACGTAGTTAGAAGTAACCAGTAACCAGTCCATACCGAATGTCTTGCATGGCGGCTGTTGTTTCAGTCCACACTGATCTGCTCTCTAAATCAAGTGGATCTCTCAGAGCTCATGTTTTTCCATCTGTCTCACGGACCAGCAGAGACATGTCTGCTCTAGCGTGCCTCGATAAGTCAAGTCACGCACGATTCTCAACGAAAAGACTCTTCTCGTCTCCTTTTTGTCTTTTTGCAACCTGTTTGACAAAGATCTAGGACAAAGAGGGCTTTTTTGTTATTGTTGTTGCTGTTGTTGTGTGTTTGGCATTTCATGGTATTAATATGAAGAGCACATGTGGAAATTTGTGTGTGTGTGTGTGTGTGTGTGTGCACAGTAGTTTCTATGGCCCTGATTACAGTTCCCTGATTTGAGTGGTTGTTTGTAAAATGTCACGTGACTGATGCATCAGGTATCACAGTCAGTGTGTTCTGTAGTTCAGCCCTCTCCTAAGGCGCAGTGTGGACTCAGACTTTGCTGATCTGTATAACAGATACTTTTATTGTTTGGATACGTATATATATCTCAATGCGTTCATCAGAACCCGTACCTCACAAGTCAGCCTTTCCCTGCCTTTGAGACAATGGATTTTCATAGTTATAACTGTTTTGATCATTAATCTGTAATTTTATAAATGAGCGTTTGATGTATGTGCTCCAACACGTTAACTGTCTCCATCGCTTCACTAAGAGACCGTGTTAAGGGCAAGGCAAACACACAGAAAACAAGCAAAAACAATGCTTTTCCCCTTGCCTCACAGTCCCTGTCTCTGTGTCAGCTGCTCATGTGGCTTTCCAGGAAATTGCTACTTGACCGCAGCAGATCCAGAAAAGGAAATTAAGGTGTTATTTTTGTGATAAACACTTACGCCTGGTAAAGCACAGCTGTGCTGGGCCGAGGTTAGTTTCGCCCGATGCTTGGCCTCTCTGTTGCGGTGGATATAGTCTCTGAGACAAGCTTTCCTACTTACTGTCCTGTGTGTGACGTGGGACCGGCCCCATCGCCCCTGGTTACCGCACGACTGAAGCTGAATGAGCTCACAAGCCAGTTTGTAGGCTGTAGTTTAGGAGTAGAGAGATAGTCACCATGGCAACGAGGAGAGAATGGACTTGATGCACAAAGCGACTCTCTGAGCCAACGCGTCCATGAATACACGTCACAGGACGGAAATAACGCAGCTGTTTTTTTAACATCTGAACAGGATTGAATTCGGAAAATAATAATTAAACCCATCAGTGACAGACAGACCAGTCATCTCAAAACTTTGTAGAGATGTAAATCTCTTTGAGGAGATGTAAATCACTTTGTTGTAAACAACGTACGTGAAAAGACAAACATTTGTTTATTTCCAAGCGTTGCGTGGAAATAAACAAAAACAAGGTCACAGGTCGCCCACTTGGGCTTATTTGCAAGTTCTATTGCTCATTCAAATTCTCTTGCATTGGTTTTTCGATTGTTTGTGCTTTTAGCATGCGTATCAAGTGGTATGGAGCCACATTAAGATCTGACTATTTGAATGCCAAATGTCTCAGTCAATATTCGATCAAACCTCTGAGGCTGCTGGTAAAGTCCTGAAGTCTTTGGTTCGGTTGCTTTGTAAATTTGCACTGCTTAAGCTTGGTCAGTTTGTAAGCACTCAGTGAATGGTTGTTTTCTTTTCAAAGCGACCAGTTCCTTCCCTTCTTTTTTGCCTTATAGGGTATTACCGAAAGAACAGTTCACTAACTCACGACTCATGTTTTTTCGTTAAAACTTTGCCACTTGATAAATACATTGATTCAAAATTATTGTGGTTCTGCAGAGTTTTGGCTAGTTAATTTATGTTCAGCTGTGTAGGGTCACAAGTTATAAGTTATTTTGTTATATAGTTATAAAGTTATTTTGGAGTCAGTCACTGCAGTATTTTTAGTGATGACTCTGGATTAAGTCATTTTATTTGGAGTCAGTAAAATCTTTAGAGAAAACATCATTTATCAGGGGAAAAAAAAAAAAAAAAGTTTTATCAGGCTGTGTCCAGACAGTTGGCCACTGCTGCTGTTGACACAAGACTAAGCAGGCCCGTTCAGTGGTGTCATGTCATGTTTCTGTCCACAGTGGCGAGAGCGGCGCTGGAAAGACTGAAAGCACTAAGCTGCTTCTGCGGCAGATCATGGAACTGTGCAGGGCCAACTCGCAGCTGGAACAGCAGATCCTGCAGGTAAAAAAAAAAAACACACACTGTACTCCAACTCCTGCTCGGGAGTGAAGCTGCACGCTCAGGGAATGGTCTTACGCGAGCTCCAGGTTCACGTTCGTATAAACGAAAAGCCGTCGTCCTCTGTAGCATTGCTCGTTATTTTAGGGCACGGTTTAGATGGAAGGGTGTCTAGATGGTTGCATATTTTTGTTGACGTGTGATGGGGTGTGTGCACCAAGCGTAAACCGTGCACCACCCATTTTGAGGCAGTTTCCTTATCCACCCTGTGTTTTTTCACACGGACGTCACGGAGAGTATGATGACTTTCTCTTTGAAGTGTCCTGCATGGATAGATTTTTCTCATGCTGTTATATAGAGACGCATGATTGACCCTGTGGTATTTTAACAGCTCGCCTGTCAGCGCTTTCGCCGGAAGGACTCTCTCATGATGCTTCAAGGACATTGTTTTGAATTGTCATGTGACAGTAGAGGAACTTCTTTTTGTCACATTGAATATCAAGATGGCTTGCTCTGTAGAAATAAGCTACCACCATTCAAAAGTGATCATTTATACTACCATGCTAAAGCTAACTCCCAGCATCAGTTGTGTGGATTCTTCTCAGAGTGTTATTTGTAATGGAAAACAGAAAGGGGGTTTTCCACAAAGCAGAACTGTTGCTTCTCAGTAGGGCACATACGTTTAAACCCAAATGAAGATTGTCAGATACGTGCGGTCTTGAGCTGTCCTCCTGCTGATTGGTTTTGACTTTTGGGTTTCAGCTAATTTCTCAGCTATCTGA